>NC_133363.1:58296130-58347823 GCF_049309525.1 Garra rufa
ATTTAATTGATTACACAATGTTGTTGATTATTAAAATGTAATTAAAACAAAATCTAGACAATTTAAAATAGAAATTTTTTTTTTAACTATTATTTAAAAACAAAAACAAATGAAGTGTTTGTTTTATGAATCCAACTGATTATGAATGCTTTTTGATCACTAAAATGTAAACCAAGGCAGAGTTAGTTAAACTGTTAATAAAATGTTGTTAAATTTTAAAGGTATAGTTCACCCCAAAATTTAATTTCTATCATTATTTATTCACCCTCATCGTTTTCCGAAACCCATATGTTGTTATTTGCTTTCTAATGAAGATATTTTTGAAGAATTGTGAGTTTGATCGAAAACAGTACAAAACAGTGCATAAACAAATATGTTGGTAATTTTTGAAAGTTTTTGGAATCCAAGAAGACAAAGAGTTTCTGAGTAAAAAATTAATAAATTATTACAATTTTATGTATTCACTTGATTATATATGATTTCTCATATGATTTCTTAGAAATCTTTGGCCAGTTTTCAGCAGTTTTCTTCAGTGACAGTGAGCAAATACAGCTAAAGATTTCTAAGGAAATGTATGCAAACTATTAAAATAATATGTTAAAGGAATAGTTCACCCAAAATGAAAAATTGGCTTAAAACTGGATGGTCTCAGGCCATTCTCTAAATCAGAGGATGAAATCCAATTTTATTTTAAAATAAATAAATAAATAAAAATTGCATTATTGTATAAAATGTATAAATTAGTAAATTATTATAATTTGATGTATTCACTTGATTATATATGATTTCTGATTATTAAAATGTAGTTAAATAAATAAATACTGTAAATATTCCACAGGGCCCTATTATCGTAAAAACGTTTATAAATAATTACATTGTTAAAGTTTTATGAATTTAATTGATTAAACAAGGTTTTTGATTAATAAAATGTAATTAAAACAAAATCTAGACAATTTAAAATAGAAAAAAAAAAGAATTTTGAAAAACTATTATTATAAAAAAAAATCTAATAAAGTGTTCATGTTTTATGAATCATTATGAAATATATGGGGGAACAAAAAAGTTCACACAAAAATGACAATTTGCTTAAAATTGGATGGTCTTAGGGTTTGTTTCTTCATTGGTTTTAAAGAAATTCAGCATTACATCACTTGCTCACCAATGGATCCTCTGTAGTCAATGGGTGCCGTTAGAATGAGAGTCCAAACAGCTGATAAAAACATTACAATAAAACTCCAAAATCTCTAAAAGTTGCACTTTTGTAATAAACAAACCCATAATTAAGATGTTTTTAACTTTAACCCAGTCCTCTATTCTATAATATTGCTTTCTTCAGTAAAAAAGTCATCTCATCTGAATCAGGAGTGAAATATACACAGACTAAGCACAAATTATAAACAAAAGCAGTTTATAAACAAATATGTTACGATTTTTTTTAAATTTCTGGAATCCAATTTTCATCAGAAGTTTCTGAAAAATCAAAAAAAAAAAATTGCATTATTGTATAAATTGTATAAATTAGAAAATTATTATAATTTTATGTATTCACTTGATTATATATGATTTCTAATTATTAAAATGTAGATATAAAAATAAATAAATATTCCATAGGGCCCTATTATCGTAAAAACATATATAAATAATTACATTGTTAAAGTTTTATGAACTTAATTGATTGAACAAGGTTTTTTATTAAAATGTAATTAAAACAAAATCTAGCCAATTTATAATAGAAAAAAAAACAAACTGAATTTTGAAAAAAAACTATTATTATAAAAAAATCAAATGAAGTGTTAATGTTTTATGAATCATTATGAAATTTATGAAAATGAATAGTTCACCCAAAAATGACAATTTGCTTAAAATTGGATGGTCTTAGGGTTTGTTTCTTCAATGGATTTAGAGAAATTCAGCATTACATCCCTTGCTCACCAACGGATCCTCTGCAGTCAATGGGTGCCGTCAGAATGAGAGTCCAAACAGCTGATAAAAACATCACAATAAATAATAAAAGTTGCACTTTTGTAATAAACAAATACATAATTAAGATGTTTTAAACTTTAAACCAGTCATCTCGTCTGAATCAGGAGTGAAACATGCACAGATTAAGCACCAATCACAATCAAAAACAGTCCATAAACAAATATTTTGGTGGATTTTGATGTGAGAAGAAAACAGGAGATGACCTTTTCAGTAGAGAAAGCATTACCATGGATTATAGACTCATATTTTAGACAGAAGCAATGGTTTAATGTAAAAGAAAAAACTTAATGATGGATTTCTTTCTTATAAACTCACAACTTTTCACTTCACAAGACATTCACTGATTGGACTGGGATTGTGTGGATTACTTGTGGATTATTATGATGTTTTTATCAGCTGTTTGGACTCTCATTCTGATGGCACCCATTCACTCCAGAGGATCCATTGGTTAACAGAGATGCAATGCAAACTCATTTTTATCTTAGATGGCCGCAGATGGTGAGTACATTTCCAGCAAATTTCCATTTCTGGATGAGCTATTCCTCTAATTAATCAGTTTCTGTCTAGTTGCAAGCGAACATGTTGAGCGCTAGTGGTTTCCATCATGTCCTGTCCTCTCTCTACTGTCTATATAAACCCATTTTATTTCTGTAAGTGGCGACACAACATACTGTAACACTAGTCATTTCAGAAGGGTAGTCAGAGAAATATTAAAGTGAGCGGGACTACTAAATTGCACAAACAGCTGGTGCTTCACTGTCTGTTTATAGAAATTCCTAAAATATGAGTATTACTTTAGTCAATGATCCATTTATACTTGAAAGTGGTGACACGGGTTAAGTAAGAGGGACAGCACAGAACCAGATGTTGTATTGTCCTGAATAGACCAAGTGACCCGCACACCGTGTCAATATCAATTTCACCCCGAGCGATCGCATGAACTTGCCGTTTGAAGAGCAATTTCTCCGCTGGAAGAGTCATATGAGGAAAAGCAAGCCATATAACATCGGCGAAAAAGCAAAAACATCATATCCAGCTGAATACATAAATTACGAGTCATTTTAAGAGCTAACTTTACCCGGCTTTTAAAACAAATCCATTTATCTGTGCAGAAAGTTGCACTCTCAAATCCAGAGACACCAATTCTACTACATCAAGCTAAACACACCAGCGATCATTAATCCCGCCGATCCAAACATTTGCTCAGCGCTTGGCCCTTCCCTCCGCCTGCTGTGAAAGAGTTTAGTGATACTAATTCCCATGCTGCTAATTAATCCTCATGTAATTTTGGAAGTGAGAGCAAAAATGTAAACGAGATGAGATGAATATGAGTCTGCCGTGAATCACTTGGCCAGAAAAATGAACTAAGCCTGCATCTTCCCCAAACTCACAGCTTGGAAAATTCATTATGAACAACATTTTTCGAAGTCTAGAGAGGAGTAAAGAATGCCGGCCTGCCACAAACTGCTAATGTGCATTTGCTAATACAAAACATATCTGTGTGTTTGCACTACCAGTCAAAAGTTTTTGAACAGTAAGATTAAGTTTTAAAGAAGCCTCTTCCGCTCACCCGGCCTGCATTTATTTAATCCAAAGTACATCAAAAACAGTAATATTGTGAAATATTTTTACTATTTAAAAAACTGCTTTCTATTTGAATATATTTTAAAATGTAATTTATTCCTTTGATCAAACCTACATTTTCAGCATCATTTCTCCAGTATTTAGTGTCACATGATCCATCAGAAATCATTCTAATGTGCTGATTTGCTGTTCAAGAAACAGTTTTATTATTATTATAATCATCATCATCATTACAGAATCACCAAGATTCTTTTATGAACAGAAAGAACCAAAGATCAGCATTCATCTCAAATAAAAATACTTTTGTAATATTATACACTATGCCATTCAAAAGCTTGGAGTCAGTATATTTTTTGTTTTTTGAAAGAAATTATAGAAATTAAAACTTTTACTTAGCAAGGATGATAAGGACATTTAAAATTTTACAAAAGATTTCTATTTTAGATAAACACTGTTTTTCTAAGCTTTCTATTCATCAAAGAAACCTGAAATAGCCTGAAAATCTGAATATTAGAATGATTTCTGAAGGATCATGTGCCTGGAGTAATGATGCTAAAAATTCAGCTTTGAAATCACAGGAATAAATTACAGTTTTAAATATATTTAAATAGAAAATTTTATTTTAAATAGCAAAAATATTTCTGATTTTTACTGTTTTTGCTGTACTTTGGATAAAATAAATGCAGGCTTAGTGAGCAGAAGAGACTTCTTTAAAAACATTAAAAACTTACTGTTCAAAAACTTTTGGTAGTGTGTGTGTACATTGCCACTTAAAAGTTTGAGATCAGTAAGATTTTTAATAGTTTTTAAGTACGTTTATTATGTACAATTATTTGATTGAAAATACAGAAAAAAACTGTAATATTGTGAAATATTACTTAAATGTAAAATAACTGTTTTCTATGTGAACATATTTTAAAATGTAATTTATTTCTGTGATACAAAGCTAAATTTTCAGCATCATTACTCCAGTCTTCAGTGTCACATGATCCTTCAGAAATCATTCTAATATGTTGACTTGCTGTTCAAACATTATTATTATTATTATTATTATTATCATCAATATTTAAAACAGTTAAGTACATTATTTCAGTATTCTTTAATGTATAGAAAGATCCAAAGATTAGAATTTATCTGAAAGTAAAAGCTTTTGTAACATTATACCATTCAAAAGCTTGAAGTCAGTATCAGTTTTGTTTTTTGAAAGAAATGATAGAAATTAACACTTTTATTTAGCAAGTGATGATAAAGACATTTAAAATTTTTACAAAAGATTTCTATTTCAGATAAATGCTGTTCTTCTGAACTTTTTATTCATCAAGTAAACCCGAAAAAAAAATCTACTCAGCTGTTTTCAGCATAATAATAATAATAATAATAATAATAATAATAATTGTGACCCTGGACCACAAAACCAGTCTTAAGTCGCTGGGGTATATTTGTAGCAATAGCCAAAAATACATTGTATGGGTCAAAATTATTGTCAAAAATCATTAGGAAATTAAGTAAAGATCATGTTACATTAAGATTTTTTGTAAAATTCCTACTGTAAACCTATCAAAATGTAATTTTTGATTAGTAATATGCATTGTTAAGAACTTAATTTGGAGATCTTTAAAGGTGATTTTCTCAGTATTTAGATTTTTTTGCACCCTTAGATTCCAGATATTCAAATAGATGTATCTCGGCCAAATATTGTCCTATCCTAACAAACTATACATCAATAGAAAGCTTATTTATTGATCTTTCATATGATGTATATATCTCAGTTTTGTAAAATTTAACCTTATGACTGGTTTTGTGGTCCATGGTCACAATTGTCTTTTGAGCAGCAAAGCAAAATATTTTAATGATTTCTAAAGGATCATGTGACTGGAGTAATGATGCTAAAAATGTAGCTTTTAAATCACAGGAATAAATTACATTATAAAATACATTCAAATAGAAAACACTTATTTTAAATAGTAAAAATATTTCAGATTTTTGCTGTACTTTGGTTTAAATAAATGTAGAATTGGTGAGCAGAAGAGATTTAAAAACATTAAAAATCTTACTGTTCAAAAACTTTTGACTCGCAGTGTATATATGAAAAAACAACTAAAGAACTTAAAATATTTATAATTATAATAAAACATTTAAATAAATGTGGTTACTTTCTAATCATCTGAAAAACAGCTCCATGTGATGGTCATTTATTTTCATTAAGTTGGACATTTAGTAAAGTTTAATGACACAATTTTTTACACATTGCATTCTTGAATAATTGCTGAAGCTAAATGTATGAAAATGGCAATGGATCTTTAAGTAAAGCTCTTTTTTCTCTGCTTCTCAGTTCCTGAATAAGGTGGATCGGGTCGGACAGAGTGCAAATCGCAGCATTTGGCTGATCTCCAAACCACACAGCGCTGAAAAGCATCTCAATTAAAACAATGAATAGCCAACACACGCTCTCCTTCATCGTGTCAGGCCCTCAACACTGAGCTAACGATGGAGGTCGCTAGATAATCAGCCATAATTAATGCAAGCCAAGCTTAATGAGACTGCTTTTCCTGACACCTAACCATGCCTGCAGAGAAGTCTGAAAAACAACGAACAAAGATTTATGACTATTACAATGAAAGCCAATGAACCACTACATCTTATTGTTAATAGCTGTTGTTAGATTATTAATGACTGATCCGAAAAAATGCACTTAAAGGGATTAAAATTCTGTCATCATTTTAGTTGTTCCAAACCTGTATGAGTTTAATTCTTGTGCAGAACACAAAAGATGATATTTTAAAGAACGCTGACAACCATATAGTTGACGATAGCCATTGACCTCCACAGTATTTTTTTTTTATACTATGGAAGTCAATGGCTACCGTCAACTTTTCATTCTTCAAAATATGTTTAGTGGAAGAAAGTGACTCTGGACCACAAAACCAGCACGGGTATATTTGTAGCTACTGGCAAACATACATTGTACGGGTCAAAATTATCGATTTTTCTTTTATGCCAAAAATCATTAGGATATTAAGTAAAGATCATTCATGTTCCATTAAGATATTTTGTAAATTTCCTACTGTAAATATATCAAAACTAAGAACTTCATTTGGACAACACTAAAGGCTTATTTTCTCAATTGTTGATTTTCAAATAGTTGCCAAATATTAAAGTAAGGAAAGCTTATTTATTCAGCTTTCAGATGATGTATAAATCTCAATTTCAAAAAAATGAACCCTTATGACTGGTTTTGTGGACCAGGGTCACATACAGGTTTGAAATAAACTGAAGGTGAGTAAATGATGACACAATTTTCTTTTTTGGATGAACTGTCCCTTTAACTGTGCCAAAAGCTCAGTTGGAAGTAATGCAAACTGGTGGATTTATTCAAATATGCAGCAATATATATAATAGCATATGCAATTCGAGAAGGTATAAACATTAATACTGCCATACTTGAACTTTGCTGTATTCACAAAACTAAAACAACACAATAGGAACCTGAAACTAGATACAACTCAAGTCCCAACTTCAATGTAAATCTACAGTACGGGATCGATAACTCTGATCACTTTGAAAAGTAATAGCAAACCTCTGTTAGAAAATATCAATGATTTGAAGTATTATCTATGTGAAGTTACATGCCAAACTCTGTTCAAATCTTTAACCCCAAGTAATTGCAGTAGTAGTGATGCTTGCCGTAACGAACCCAAAAAATTATCACATGTCACCCAGAATCAGACTCGTACCGGGAAGTTAAAACACAGGGTTGGGAGGGTCGCTTTCAGTCCCCTGCTGGCTTTACCCCACGGGCCAAATACATATGCTTCTCACCCATTGCATTACATGTTTCTCCGTGCCAAAAGCCCAGTCTTATGCAAATCAGAGCCAAAAACAGCTCAACAGCAGCAGCAAACTATGATATGACCTCAATTGGCACGTGTCCTCAGCCTTGTTGCCTTTTATTAAATACAAGCAGAAAATTAGGCTACATTTCCCCAGTGATGTGATATCCTGATGTCACTTCGCAAGGACATTAGGCATGTTATTTTTCCTCCTAGGCGCTAAAGGCGGGGGGACGTCGAGGGAGAGAGATTTCTGGGTAATGGGGGGTGGTGAGGGGTTATTTGGCATCTGGTTTGTCTCTAAAGCAACATACAGAATGTAAAATAACTCTAAAGCTTGTAGTTCCTTGTGGATCTGTGGCTACCACCTTTAAGGGGTATTTTAGGATTAAAGGGGACAAATCAGGTACTACAGGTCGACATTTGAACCAACTAGCATTACTATGCCACTTTTTGTTTAAATGTAAATAAAAGCTGAGAAATATTTTTTTCCACAATGATGCCTCTTGTACATCATCTTATTATCTTTTGGGAGAAGCCTGTGTCATTTCCAGTCAAAAAAATAAATAAAACAACTTGCTGGTTGAATGAAAGTAACTTTAAGTCAGAATTTGCCAGGGGTATGAATAATTTCGGGCTTGACTGTATATCTTTGCTACTTAAGACACAAGGTCCCATATGATAAAAATTCTAAAACATTTTTTTCTGCTAAAATCGTAATGTACAAGTCCTTAAGTGACCTTATTGAATAAAAATGTTCACTTGTTCTCTAGATTTAAAACAACCATCTATGAAAAGGACCTACCACTATTGTTCACTCTAGTGAACCACAAACCACTTTAAGAAGTATTTTAGAAAGTAATGCTTTGGCACGTAACCCATCTCTAATGAGCTTGAGAAGTGTACTATTTTTCTAAACAATCAAACTCACTACTGTCATGCTGGACAATAAAAATCAGCCATTTTAGGGACCAGAATACCACAGATATTTTGGCATGTGCTCTTCTGACTTGGGCCAGTAACTAACCACCCAGAATACTGTAGAAACCGCATAGCAAGACCTTAGAAACCACCTAGAACACTCTACAATCATAATGGCAAGTTTTGCACTGAGGCAAAAAAGAAAAAAAGAAAAATCTAACAGTAGACCGCCATCCCAGAGTTCACAGCTCCTTTGACAAACTTGGGTCGCCCCCCAAGAAAAACGATGGAGCAAGGCTTCAGTTGTTTTTATGGACACAGATTGTTTAAGAGACTTCATGGCTTTAGCCTGCACTTGTTTCTGCACCTTAGCAACACTCACTGGCAACCACAGTTGAGTTTTGATGAGGATAATAAGAAGTACACAGTCAGTCACTGGTGGATGGTCTTTGGCTGGGTCTCAGGGGCTGATCTAAGGGACAATAAGCCCTTTTTGTTAGTAATGCTGTTGGCTTTGGAACTAAAACTGCATCTGGTCAAAGGGAAGTTACTGCCTGACAACATCTGCTCGGCCTCAAAGACACTCTCCGTACACTGACTCTCATTCTCACAGACTGTCCTCCCAACACAGTGAGAGCAAACAAATGCTTTATAATGAAGGTTCTTCAATAGTTCTTTGCAATCTATTCGGTTTAGCAAGTTTATTTGATGCATTTGGTTCTTTGGAGTTGCTGATCAGCATATTAAGTCAACTGGATATAACTCAAAAATGTTTTTCTATGCCATGAAAACCTTCTCAATGCCTCCCACCAGTGGTCACAAAGCTCTTTTTGGTGTCACTAAACCTACTGGTGCTATAAACACAGAAACATCCATCCTAGATGAGTGGAAAAGTAGCTTTCATGAATTGAAAAGAGAAGAATAAAGACGGTTCAGCGTCTCGAGACCCCTGCATTCTGTTCCAATCTGTTGCACTCCATCTAGTTTTTAAAATGCAAGAAACATTATGCGAATGGCCCCTAATAGATTAAAAAGCAACAACTGTGAAGCATAAAACATTTGACTTGTAAAGTAGGGGTCGCTTGACACAGTTTGGGAATTGCTGTTCTTTGGAATCACTGGAACTTAAAAAATTCTACTATTGATTCTTACAAACTTAAAACTAGGAACTTAAAGGGACATTCTGCCATTTACTCACCATTATGTGGTTCCAAACTGGTATAATATATAAAGAACGTCTAGGTTACGAAGGTAACCCACGTTCCCCGAAGGAGGGAACGGAGACGTTACATTGGGATCTCGCCTGAGAGACCGATCATCTCTGAGCCTTATATAAAAAAGGCCAATTGCAAATTGGCGAGTGGACGTGCGCGTCGGCCACTCCCCCGCACATGCGGGTATATAAGAAGGCGGCGCGCATCACTCAAACAGGTTTTCGCTGAAGAGCCGTCAAGCCGGCGTCAGCGCGACGCCAGGGACGTGGCAGGGGAATGTAACGTCTCCGTTCCCTCCTTCGGGGAACGTGGGTTACCTTCGTAACCTAGACGTTACCCCTTCAGTCGAATCACTTCGACGTTACATTGGGAACAAGCCCATGGAAAAGGCCACGACCCTGACGCCGCGTTACGCAACAACTTCACGTGCTGACAAGTATACGTGCCGGCAGGCGAAGTGTAACGTAACCTTCCCAACGCCCTGGGGCCCAATAAGGGGGCCCACCAGGGATGCCAGTTGTACTGAAGCATGGGTTGGGGGGGCGGAGCACATGAAATTCTACATGTGGAAATAAGAATAATTCAATATATCCATAAAGGTTTTTAGGGATACACGAGGGAAACAGCGGTCTCCTCCGCTGGAATAAATAAAAACTAAGCCACAACCTGCGGGGCGAAGGAGACCCAGGCAGGATCACAGTGCAGGACTACTCCGCGCCTAGCCCTGACTGCGGGGCAGGAGGACCCAGGGTTCGCCGGAGGGAACATTCTGGGAAATAGCGCACGGATCCACGTGGGAATGGCGCAGCAAGCCGACACCAGCCGGTCTTCCCGCTCACCTGTGAGTCCTTATGTTAGGACACGGGAGAACGGCCTCTACGCAAGGTTGGAGAACCAAGCGAAGGTAGGGTGTCGCCCAGCCTGCAGCTTCCGGTTTATACATCTGCTGGTGAGGTGCCATGAACCAAGGATCACGGCTGTCCCTGGGTATAACAGGGAGAGGCATCTACCACCATTTAGCCAACCTCAGTTCGGGGAGCATTCCCTTTCTGCTGAATCCCGAGGCAGATGAAGCTGCTGGTGCGGCTGAAGTGCCGAGTGATTCAGTCTCACATATTTAACGACACAACATAGCACGACTGGGTCTGCCTCCTCCAGGGCAGAGCTTGCAGGTCCACCACCTGATCGCGGAAAGGCGTGGTGGGGACCTTGGGCACCGGGCCGGGGTCTCGACGGTAACGTGGAAGACGCCGGGCCCGAATTCTCGACACACTTTGCTGGCAGAAAAGCTTGTAGGCCCTCTTAATGGGAGCCAGGGCAGTCAGGAGCGCTGTCTTAATGACAGGAATTTTAGCTCGACTGAGGCCAGTGGCTCCAATGGAGCGACCCGCGGCCCTGAAGGCGACGGGGAGGTCCAAGAGGTATGAGGTGCGTGCTAAGCACCTCTGAGGAACCTGAGCTTGTCGGTAACCTACCCTCTTAAAGGAAGCCAGGGCAGTCAGGAGTGCTGTCTTAATGACAGGAATTCTAACTCGACTGAGGCCCGAGGCTCCTAAGGAGCAACCCGCGGCCCTGAAGGGCGACGGGGGGGTCCCAGAGGGTATGAGGCGTTACTTGACAGAGAAAACTTGTAGGTCTCCTGCCCTCTTAACGGGAGCCAGGGCGGTCAGGAGCGCTGTCTTGATGACAGTAATGCTAGCTCGACTGAGGCCAATGGCTCAATTGGAGCGTCCCGCGGCTCTGAAGGCGACGGGAAGGCCCCAAGAGGGTGTGGGGTGCGTTCTGGGCACCTCTGGGAAACCTCACGGCCAGTGAATGCTTACCTACTTAGCTCCATCTACTGCATGTGATACGCGGCAAAGCAGCGGCATATACTTAAAGAGTGAGGGGACAGTCTGCGCTCAAACTCTCCTGCAGGAAGGGAAGCATACTGCAACCGTGTAACTCTGTGGAAAGCCAGCAAATAGACCTCATCTCAGTGCGAGCCTGCCTCTAGTCAAGGGAGCTCGGACTGAGTGATAATTGTATCACGGCCTGAGAAGACCGGAGAGGTCTGGGTGTCATACCGTGCCCTACAGGGAGGGACTGCCGCGAGGGAACGGTTACTAGACCTGAGTCCGGGTGGGCCATTCTTGTAGCGCAACCAACAGACTTACTCCTCGTCCTCCCTGGACTTGCACAGAGTCTGTGCAAGGAGGCTCACTGGGGAAGGGCGTACTTGGGCCCCGGAGGTCAGCTGAGTGCCAGCGCTACTCTGAAGGAGGCAGCTGGCAGTGAGAGCAATCGGGGGCGAGCGGATGTGGCTGGCCTACCGATATGCTCCAAACTAGCTGCGTCACGGGGTGGAGTCGCCATCCTGCAGGTGGTGGACTGCCGTGAGAGCCGATAGGCTGCACGGTTGAGTTTACCTGCTTCAAGTGAATGGCAAGTAGCAAAATGTGCCACGTACTCCCTGGGAGCAGATGGAGAGGCTGTAAGCCTCTGTCGTACATGGCAACCCAACCCGTGGGCCTAGGGGGAGACAGGGAAGGAGACAGAACCCAGAAGGATGAACGTCCTGGAGAAGTGTCTAACTGCACTAAGCAGTGCTTACCTTCTTCCCTGGATCCCGCGCTGGCGAAGGCCGGCCGCGAGTCTGGTTCCGAGGAGTGTAAGTGCTGCTCAGAAGGAAACTCGAGGCCGAAGCCAGAGGTGAGAAATTGCTCTTTTTGAGAAAAAGTGGGTACCGTCGACGAAAGCCGACGGCAGCATTGAAGTACACAGTGGCTCCCGGCCCTCCACCGGGAGCGGGGAGCGTAGATTGTTAGCATCCCCTAAGGAGCAGTCTCAATCACCTCTGGAGGCCCGCGTCAGGGACGTTTCGCAGTTTTCTTGCGGGTGTTTCGGGCCGATCCCTGTGCCGCGGGCGGCGCCACTCTCCTGCGGCTGGCTCTGCGCTTGCGGGCCCTTCTCGCCGACCTGGCGTCGTGGGCCTCCGCGGTGGGGCGAGCCGTAGATGTTGCGGCCGCAGGGGGGCGCCCTCGGCGACGTGCAGGCGGAGGCGGTGCCTCCGGCGGCGGGATGGAAGCATCGCGGCGGGGCAGGATGTGAAACGCCTCCGTCTGTCTCTGGGCTGCCGAGAACTGTTGGGCAAAGTCCTCGACAGAGTCGCCGAATAGGCCCCTCTGGGAGATGGGAGCGTCGAGAAAGCGTGCTTTGTCGGCATCTGCCATCTGGGCCAGAGAGAGCCACAGGTGTCGCTCCTGGACCACAGCCGTGGACATCACCTGACCAAGGGCCCGCGCCGCGACCTTCGTCGCACGAAGGGCGAAGTCGGTGGCAGCGCGGAGTTCCTGCATCGTACCTTGGTCGGGACCACCCTCGTGCAGCTGTTTCAACCCCTTGGCCTGGTAGACCTGCAGGGTTGCCATCGCATGCAGGGCCGAGGCGGCCTGGCCCGCAGCGTGAAAAGCGCGGCCCGCAAGGGCGGACGAGCGCTCACACGCCTTGGACGGGAGACGCGGCCGGCCCCGCCAGGTGGCAGCGCCACGCGGGCAAAGTTGCACCGCCATAGCGCGCTCGACCTGGGGAACCGACGCATACCCCCTGGCCGCCCCGCCATCAAGGGTGGCGAGGGGAGAGGAGCCGGGCAGCGGGCGAGATGAAAAGGGCGCCCGCCAGGTCTTAACCAGCTCCTCGTGCACCTCCGGGAAGAATGGCACCGGGGGAGGGCGAGGCGATGCCGCCGGAGCCGTCCCCAGGAACCAGTCGCCCAGCCGAGAAGGATCGGCCGAGGCCGATGGAGTAACCTCCAGGCCGATCCCCCTGGCGGCTCGGAGGAGCATAGCCGAGAGCTCGGAGTCTGCCTCCGACGGGGCAGCAACCGCGGAGGGGCGCCGCGCCGCCGGAAGAGCGTCCTCACCCCCTGACTCTCCCTCTGACGCAGCGTCAGACATCTCTTCCTCCTGAGGAGCGCCAAAGGAGACGCCCAGCCCGGCTGGCGGGGAGGCGTACTGCTTTGGCATCTCGACGGGGGTATGCTGGCGGGCGGAAGACCGCAGGGCTTTTGGAGCCGGCGGAACGTTCGGCACCGTGACTCGAAATTCCCCCTCGTGCCTCGCCACAGCGGCGGAAAAATTCCGCAGGCCGTGGGGCGCGAAGGGGGGCCTGCCCGCGAGCGAGCGGCGAGTCCTCAGCATTCCCATGGTCATGCTTTCGCAATGAATGCATGAACCATCCGTGAAAGCTGCCTCAGCATGTTCAATGCCCAGACATGTGAAGCAGCTTTCATGTCCGTCCAGTGAGGTGAGGAAACTGCCACACCCAGAAGCGCACGGCCGGAAAGCCATTCTGAAAAGAACGTCTTTACACAGCCGTGAGAAATTGCTCTTTTAGTCCCGGTCTGCCCAGGGAGGAAACCGCGGCACCACTGTGCATTCAATGGGGCTTGCTCGCTGGAACGCAGGAGGCTTTTATGGCCGTGAAAACGGCCGCCCGCGGGACCCCGCTGGCGGCGCCGAGAAATTCACTCTTTTAGTTTGTCTCTTTCAATCGGCGCACACCAGCAGAGAGAGCAGCAGGAACGTGAAGTTTTCCTTTTTCTTGAGGAGAGAAGGCTTGAGCATACCGGCTCTGAAAGCGAAAGTCTGTTTGAGTGATGCGCGCCGCCTTCTTATATACCCGCATGTGCGGGGGAGTGGCCGACGCGCACGTCCACTCGCCAATTTGCAATTGGCCTTTTTTATATAAGGCTCAGAGATGATCGGTCTCTCAGGCGAGATCCCAATGTAACGTCGAAGTGATTCGACTGAAGGGGTAACTTGAGATCTTTGGAAGAACTTTGGGAAGCAAACAATATGGACAATAATAAGCAAATATGTCTCAAATATTTCCCTTCATGTTCCACAGAAGACAAAGTCTGATTCCTGATGAAACTGATTCCCAAAGCCTTGTGAGTTTGAAATGAGTTAGATGCTACTAAAATATTTTTATTATATTATTATGCCAAAAAAAAAATAAAAAATACTAGCAGAATAAGACATTTCAATGTTATGTTTGCGTTTTAATATATTACTCAATACACAAACAAATTAGAGCTTAGATCGGGCCCAAAAAATGAAACCCGATCCTACCCGAGCCCGTGCACCTTGTGTCCGAGCCCGACCCGGTCCGACACATTAACTGTAATTATGAGCCCGAGCCCGATTTAAACCCGACTATTTTTTAATACGTGAGCCGTTATAACAGACGTTCTCAACTATAATTCTAAGTTGTTTGAACTACAGAAATTAGTTTAGATATATCTTATTGAAAAATGCAACAGGGACGAAGCATGTAAACTGCGTTGTTTGTTTATTCAGAATGGATCGCAAATAGATCCGAATGAAAAAAAAAATAGCCTAAAAAAACGTGAACAATGATAAACACAGAGAATGAAGAAGTAATTAACTTTGGATGGCATAGGCCTATTTAATAAATATGATAAGTTTTGGAATATTTTTAAACAAAATAAATATTTTAAAGCCTATTATAAAACGTAGCACTTAATGCACTTCACAAAGCCGACACATAGGCTATGTTGTCACTGCCCACGACTTGTTGAAAATGTTTCCATATCTCCGACTTTCCTCCAAACTTGCTCAAAGTTAATTCCCCCGTTTTAATGTTTGTCTGTACGTCTTCAAGCTCCATGTTGCACTTAAGCTATACACATACACAATTCAGCACAGCTGGCCCGGTGTTATGTGTGCCAGTGGAGGAGCAACTTGCGCAACTTTGTAGACCTACACGTCACGTGTTGCTCAGGCCGACTTTGCTAAAATATTTGTATAATATTTATAATTATGGCATAGCTCTCCACCCAATTATCCTAATTAAGTAATGATTTAAAAAATAAAAAAAATAAAAAATAAAACACACACAAATGCTTGATCATGGCCCCGCCCAACCCGGCCCGGCCCGGCCCGAAGATAGTGGCAGGAAATCTCGGCCCGAGATCTCAAGTCCGGGCTCGGGCTCGGGCAGAGAATCTAAACTCTAAAACAAATCCAATGATTTCTTCAACAGACATTAGAAATCACATGGATTAAATAAAATAATAAATAATTATAGGTCCCTATGAAATCTGTTTCATTTCCAAACTCATTTTTTTCCAATTTAATTTTTCGTTTTAATGGTTAAATTATTTTTTTTTTTAATCAAAAGCCTGTCTAATTAATTAAGTTTTACATTTTTATTTTTACCAAATACTTTAAAAAAAATGTGAGGGGTGTACTAAAATGGTTCTGAAATGCTTAGTGTTCCAAAACAATGTCGTAATAAGAATTATATTTTTGAAAATGAGCTGAATAAATGTTAGCGGTTCAGAACAGAAGTTGCTAGAGTGACAGTTATGTGAACAAGTTGGCTATGGCATTGAAGAAACAAGTTTTTCATATGGCATCATAGTAACTTCTGAAGGTCCTCGTTGGCTTCAGGCTGCAAACTCCTTCATGCATAAGACAAGTCATGATTCATTCCGCTCTTCACAAAGGCTTCACTGCGGATATACAAAAAAATACCACAGGGAATAACCAAGCAATCAGTGAATGGAAGATAACACTGACGAGACGATGCCCGCTGCTGCTCAAACTTCGCCGACGCTTGCATGTGGGTTTTGAGGAGAAAATTAAGGGTTGCTAGCACAACCAAATACATATGTCAAGAATTTAGAAGGAGTCCGTGTAAAGAGGAGGTGGTTTTGAGAAGACGCAGAATCTGATGGCTCATCGTTACCACGCTTAAACTAGACCAGAACATCTTCGCTGCATTAAGAGACTTCCCAGCACTTATCATGAAGAGGAACTGATATCATAAATAAAGTATGTTAACATGCTGTCAGAGCGAGTGGACTTTTTGTTTGATACGCGATTAAATTGTTTTCCCTTCGTGTTTTAAACATTAAACCACCATTTACTATTTATCCTGAATCTGAGATTTACACACACCTCAGACAAGGACATCTGCTTTTTGAATATATATCAACAACTTAGTCTTTGTGAAAACATACAGCACTTGACGCTATAAGTGGTGCTAATCATTTTGAGGCTCTATACACAAACACATACTTCCAACCTATCCAATGACTTCTTCAACAGACATAAGAAATAACAAACACTCTCCAATTGCTAAAATACATCAAATCGTCCTTGGACAACCAAATGTCAAACATACACAGTCGGTCAAATACACTCAGATATTGAGATGTGGAAAGAATTCAATGGCATTAATCAAATATTATTAAATATTAAACATCATAGAGAAAATCTAATTTATCTTAACTCAGTAATGAAAATTATAAATATTTTTTCATAAAATAAATGCATGTATAAAATAAAACACATTTTATATTTAAGAACTGGTTTAAATAATATAGCATGAGTTAATGAAATTCAAAACATCAATAATTAAATATAAATATCATAGAGAAAATATAATTCATATAATTCAAATATTAATCAAATATCAATAAATATAACATTTTAAAGAGAAAATCTAATTAATCGAATCAATAATGAAAAAACAAATGTATATAAAATAAAACATTTTATATTTAAAAATTAAATATATAAAATAGCATGAGTTAAATATATTCTATCAAATATTAATCAAACATCAATTAGTAGCGAAAATCAAATTAGTCAAATCAATGAAAATTAGGAATATTGTTTAACACAAACAGTTAAATAAAATAAGTCTAAATAAAATATTTTATATTTAAAAATGATATAATATATTATGAACCCAAAAAATAATATCAGTAATTCAAAATATCAATATCATAGAGAAAATATAATTCGTATCACTCAAAAAATGAATCAAATATCAATAAATATTCAATATTATAGACTTAATGAATTAAATCAACAGTGAAAATCATACTGTTTTATATAAACGTTTAAATAAAATAAATGTATAAAAATAAATTTTATATTTGAAAATTGAGTTAATGAGTTCATATCATTCAAAAATGAATTAAAATATAAATGTTAAATATAATAGAGAAGATCAAATTAACAAAATCAATGATGAAAATTCTAAATGTTTTATATAAACATTAAAATAAAATAAATGTATAAATAAAATACATGTTATATTTATTATATATATATATATTTATTTTATTTAAATGTTTTTATTAAGCAGCATGCATGACATATAATATGGTATAATATATGATATAATATAGCATGAATCAATGAAATAATATCAATAAGTCAAAATGTCAATATAATGGAGAAAATATTCATATCACTTGAATATGAATCAAATATCAATACAACATTAAACATAATAGAAAAATCGAATTAATCAAAACAAGAATTACAATTTTAAATATATTTTTAAATATATATATAAATATTTTATATTTAATTAATTTATAAAAATGAAAATGTATATCACACAAATGCATATAAACAATATAGTATAAATTAATAATTAAATCCAAAATATAAATAGAATTTAAATAATAATCAAATATGAGAGAGAATATAACCAAATATCAACAAAATTCAAGTTTATATATAAAATAAAATAAAAATATATATTAAATAAATTTATATAAACACTACGAAAAATGAATTTCGGAAGATTATTGGAGTTTGTTTACAAGAAAATACTACATCAGTTTTTCTACTTTAGAAATTTACTGGCAATTTTGTTTTTAAATTGTTTCTAGACCAATTTTTTTCAGTGTAAATTCTAAATGTCAATAGTCAAATATCAATATCACACAATAGCATAATTAACTTCATTCAAATACCAAATACCACTAAATATTTCTCAATATCAACTGCAGAGCTGTATTTAAAATGCAAGCAAAACAACAAAAACCTCAATTCAATTAAGATATACATTGTAAAGAGATTTTCTTAACTATATACTCTACTCAAATGCCTTGTGTTACACCAAAAGCTAAACGGATTAAGTAAACACCAGTGTTGAAAATTTAGCAATTTTGTCACTAGATTTAGCAACTCACATGCCCCTTCAGAGACAAAACTAGCATGAAAACTAGTGACTTCCTAGACGAACTTACCTTGTTTTCAAGACTTGCCAGTCTCTAGTGATATTTATCAAGCATGCTTTAGCTACTTTCAGTCTAAAGCAGTTGGCAACAGTGGTAAATGCAAGAAAATTACACAAGCCAAACAAACACAACTACAACAGTTCATAACTAGAAAGCATTAGCATTTGCGAATTAGTATGCAAATCACATACTGTGAGTCTGTGAGAAAAGATTCCACTTTAATTTCCACTTTCAAACGTTAATTGCTTTACAAGTAAAACAAACACAACAAACAGGCCTACTTTTTCTTTAGTTTAACACTGATTTACATTCGTACTGGGTATCGCCACCTACTGGTCTGATTCACAGCGGTAACCCCGAAACTCTTCGAAAACCTAACAAATTCGTCTAAATCCCAACATAACAGAACATTAAACTCCAACAACTCTCCCTCTATTCTCAGCTTGCTCAAAAACACATAAAATAGGAGCTAATTTCAACATTTACTCTCCCCGTCCAGGCTCACGCAAAGCACGCTGGGAACTAGAAATCCCCTGCCCAGTTTCAGCAATGCCATGTTAACACTACTGGAAATCACTGAAGGCGTCCCAACACAAATGGATTGAGTAAACTTGTGTTTTGCAAACGTAAATCAACTGCGATTGTGTGTCATTAAGCAGCGAAATCATTTTTTAAGCAGTATACTGTACACAACCCTTCCACATGATCTGTGGCTTTTTAATTCTAACAAGATATACAACCTCTTCAGTTACATTCGTTGCGCTTCACCGAAGCAGGAAGAATGACAGGTTGACGTGAACCATGAGCGAACAGAAAGTCAGAAGAACAGAGACATAGCCAGCGGAGAGTGTGTGTGTTGGAGAAGAGCCGCGGTCCTCCGCTTCCAGCCATTTTTCGTCCAGCTCCACAACTTAACAGCACACTAATACAGATGTGCAGGACTCTGCTTGTAAATCTCCCCGAATCAGGAAATACAACACAACTGGAAATTTCAGCAGAACGTATTACGGCCGTATCGGCTTGCACAACGACCGCTGAACCCTCGCGACTGTCAGGTCTGGGAACTCAGAAACGAGAGGACCACAGTGATCTATCGGAACATGTCCTGCTCTACACCTCCCTGTGGGTGCAACGGATCCCTGTTAATGCTCAGATTTAGTTTGCAACATAAAATGCTTAGATTTAGGAATCAGCATGATTCTCAGTGCATAAAAGCTGTTTAAATATCAGACTGTTACACTGTTTACATGGAGAAATCACTACGCCAGACAGGAAAACCAGTAAGAATTTGCTTGTATATGAAAAAAAATCGAATAAAAAAATGATTAATAATGATTATCAGGCATGTGATGAGATAAGGGCAAAAAGAAATATTTGCCAAAAATAAAAATAAATTTCCAGGTTTTGGTTTTATTTGCCATAGTTTTTACTATTGATGTACTCTATACATTCCTCATACATTATATGTCCACAAAATTGAGTATCTGCAACAAAACTAAAAAATATATAAATTAAATTAAATTAAATCAGATAAAACGTCTGTTCATACGTCCTCTTTTTCCCTTTTTTCTAAATTGCCTAAAATGTCCAGGTTTTGGTTTTATTTGCCATAGTTTTCCTACACAAAAAAGTATTTGCAAAAATAAATAAATAAATAAAAATAATTAAATTAAATTAAATTAATAAAATATTTTTTTCCTTTTGTCCATGTCCAGGTTTATTTTTTTCATTAAATTAAATTAAATTAAATTATTAAACTATTAAATTAAACTAAATTATAATAATATAAAATAATTTAATTAAATTAGATTAATAAAACAAAATAAAATGAAATAAAATAAAATAATTTACTCTATACAGTCCTCATACATTATACATACACAAAATTGAGTATTTGCAACAAAAAAATAAATTAAATTATTAAAATTTAAATAAAGAAATAAAATGAAATAAGGACTCATATGTCCTTTTTTCCTTTTTTCTAAATTGCCTAAAATGTTTTCATTAAATTAAATTAATAAAATACGATAAAATAAAACACATTAATAAATGAAATTAAATTGTATTTGCAACAAAAAATTAAAATAAATTAAATTTCTAAATTGCCTAAAATGTCCATTTTTTAATTTAATTAAATAATAAAATAAAATAAATAAATAAATATAAATAATTAAATTAAATTAATAAAATATTATTTATAGTATTATATTTATTTATTATTTATAGTATATTATTTATAATATTATTTTATAGTATTTGCAACAAAAAAATAAATTAAATTATTAAAATTAAATAAAGAAATAAAAATGAAATAAGGACTCATATGTCCTCTTTTCCTTTTTTCTTAATTGCCTAAAATGTCCAGGTTTTGGTTTTATTTGCCATTTTCTTGTTGATGTACAGTCCACATTCATTATACATACACAAAATTGAGTATTTGCAACAAAAAATTAAATTAAATTAAATTATAAAATAAAATAAATACATAAAAATTAAATAAGGACTCATATGTCCTCTTTTCCTTTTTTCTCAATTGCCTAAAATGTCCAGGTTTTAGTTTTATTTGCCATTGTTTTCCTAGTGAAGTACTCTATACAGTCCTCATACATTATACATCCACAAAATTGAATATTTGCAACAAAAATGAATTAAATTAGATTTTAAATATAAAATAAAATAAAATAAAATGTCATGATTTGCATGGATCATACTTATCAGGCCAGACAGAAAATACAGAAATCTGGATAAAAATGGAAAAGTCACATTCCTGATTTATTATTAAACCATTAAATCATGTAAGCTCATATAACAGACACTTTTATCCAAAGCTCCAGTATACTTATAGCAAAGTAGGCTCAAATCTGTAAACTTTTGGATATCAGCTCAGATTTGTAACCACCGCACCACTTCATAAATGTTATTAAAGGTAGAGGAAATAAAAATGCCACAGAAGATATAATTATGTATTCAATTTTATTTTTCTTTCACTCGTGTAGAGAACCCAGCAAAACTTTGTTCAGCCAAGTTCAAACTCTGCCATATACATAAACACTTCAAGTGACTATTAGAAGTTGGATTTCAAAAACCGTTTGATGAGAACAAAGTCTAATGAAAGACACGGACGCATGCCATGTTTGGCCTAGATTCCTGTCCGATCACCGCTGCAACCGGTGCCAACCTAACTAAACACACATTGCCTGATCTGGATGATATAAGACAGCTTGTAGTGCAGCCCTGCCCTGGCTCTGTTCAAAACCCTCACAAGTTGCCTACGTAGATGGAATATTTAGAGATCAGAAACAAACACTAGATTAGTGCTGTTATTGGTAACTATTGAAAATCATTTTCACTTGGGCAACAAAATTGTTAAAATTAAAATTGAACCAAAAATAATCTCATAATAAACTAATAATGCAATAGCATTATAAAGTAGAATACAAAATTTGAATAAAAAAGAATTATTTCAATAATACTAAAATAACATTAGAATATTTATATTATAGATATAATAAAAATAAAAAATAATTTTAAAATTAAAAAAAATTTAGTCAAAAAATTTTTCAAGATGATGACAAATGGTCGGAGAAAGATTATAAATATATTTGATATTTTTTAAATCAATAAAAATATACAATTATAAAAAGTTTAGCAGGAAATAAATATTTTGGAATAAAAAATTGAATTTGAAAATAAAAATCAAGATGATAACAAATGGTCAGAGAAAGATTATTAATATACTTAAAATTTGTAATTAATAAAAAAAATGTAAAATTATAAAATGTTCAGTGGAAAAAAATAATTTTAGAAATAAAATAATTAAAAATCAAGATAATGACAAATGGTCAGAGAAAGATTATTAATATATTTAACATTTTAAATCAATAAAAAAAATTTAAATATATTTTTTTTAAAGGTTAGTGGAAAAATAATAATTTCAGAATAAAAAAAATAGAATTTAAAAAAAATCAAGATGATGATTAATATACTTAACATTTACAACAATAAAAAATAAGAAATATAAAATTTTTGAATTTCAAAAAATTTGAATAAAAAAATCAAGATGATGACAAATGGTCAGAGAAAAATTATGAATATACCTTAAAACAATTTTTTTAAAACAATAAAACAATAAAAATATACAATAATATATTATAAATATATAAAATAAAAACAATTACAACATTTACTATTTTATCCAGCATTTGCGTGTGCAATGTATTTTATGCCTTAGAATATTGTGTCAACAGTCAAGTCACCTTGACTTCAATAGTGCTTTATACAATACAGATTGTTTCAAAGCAGCTTCACCGTAATAAACAGGAAAGTAACAAAAACAATGATGTAAACTTCAAAAATGAGGCAAACCCAAATTCTGCTGTAAAGCAGCTGTGGCAAGACAATAGTGTCATTCTTCGGCTTTAGTTCAATGTTGGTTCAGTTCAGTTCAATAACAAACAGGTTACAAGTTCAAGAACAAGTTCAATTCAGGGATAAGCAGCTCTAGTGAAGACAGGAATGTCGTTATTCAGCTCAAGTTAGGTCAACTGTATCGATACTGCAAATTATGAACAACTTTGAACAGCTATAAAGCAGAAGACAACAATGCTATTATTCGGCCCAATCAGCTAAATCAATTGAAAGTTACTAATCACATGCCATATCTGTTAAGATGCTCACTTAGAAGTCAGTTCCCTCTGTAGGCTGTAGGGAGCTCACCAGGTTTTGAAACTGAGCCCATTAATTCCCAGTACTTTTGTTTAACAGACCATCAGTTGTTCAGTTGTACATCCACTTAAGGGTGCCACAGTTTCTCACTACATCACAACAGACTGTACTGATTTACTGCCGCCTCTCTTTGCCAAATACACGGAGGCCTATGAGCGCAGATGGGACACGTCTCAGGCTAGATTATTTGTACACTCTTGCTATTTAGCAGGGTGGACTTTGCAGTCTGAGAAAGGGTCTTAATAACTAATCGGAGTGCAAGCCAAGAGGCATGTCAGAAATCTGGCCGATGCACAGCAGATCCAGATAAGATAAAACAGGCAGGATGAGACGGGCTCTCTCGCTCTCAGATGGGACAAAGGTGAACATCTGTCTGGAACAACATGTGTAACACTTGTTACATACTTACAAATAGTGTCCAGTCACTCTGGAAAATCAAAGTAAAAGTAGCTTCCGAAGATACAATAGCTGGCTTTATATGGTTTTTAGGTTGTCTAAGTTGGTCATTTTTGCTTCATCAGATGGACTGAATACACAATTACGACTGGTAAATCACTTTGTGATCTGATAAATCACCTAAACCAACTTGTAACAGCTAATAAACAACTTCCCTATTGAAAAAAAACAACAACAACATATTCTTGTAATGTATGTTTTGAAGCATGCTTGATGGTTTGAGCTGGTCCTTAGTTGGTTCTTAGCTGTCATGAGCTGGTTTAAGCTGGTCATGTGCTGGTCCTAAGCTTAAACCAGCACATGACCATCTTAAACCATCTTAAACCAGCTCATAACCAACTAGGGACCATCTTACACCAGCTCAAACCAGCTGCTGTGCTTTAAAACATACCTATATTGGTATAGATGGTTGATCAGATTGACTGATTGCATGATTTGGACAGGTAAACCACTTACCACCAAATTCTTAGCTGGTCATGAGCTGGCTTAAGCTGGTCATGTGCTGGTCCTAAGCTTAAACCAGCACATGGCCATCTTAAACCAGCTTTAACCAGCTCATAACCAACTAAGGACCATCTTTAACCAGCTGCTATTCTTTAAAACATACCTAAATCGGTATAGATGATTGATCAGATGGACTGATCACATGATTTGGACTGGTAAACCACTTTGTGATCTGATAAATCACCTAAACCAGAGGTGCCCAACCATGTTCCTGGAGATCTACCTCCCTGCAGAGTTCAGCTCCAACCCTGATCAAACACAACTGAACCAACTAATTAGGATCTGAATGAGCACTTGATAATTGATCATTTTAATTGATTGTTTGATCAGGGTTGGAACTGAACTCTGCAGGAAGGTAGATCTCCAGGAACAGGGTTGGGCACCCCTGACTTTAAACTAACTTGTACCAGCTAATAAACAATTTCCTTGTTGGAAAAAAAACAACATTTGCTGGTTAGGTATGTTTTGAAGCATGCTTGCTGGTTTGAGCCGGTTTAAGCTGGTCCTTAGTTGGTTCTTAGCTGGTCATGAGCTGGTCCTAAGCTTAAATCAGCATATAACCAGCTTAAACCAGCTGCTATGCTTTAAAACATACCTAAATCGGTATAGATGGTTGATCAGATGGACCGATAGCATGATTTGGACTGGTAAACCACTTTGCGATCTGATAAATCACCTAAACCAACTTTTACCAGCTAATAAACAACTTCCATGTTGAAAAAAACAGCATTTGCTGGTTAGGAATGTTTTGAAGCATTCTTGCTGGTTTGAGCTGGTCCTTGGTTCTTAGCTGGTCATGAGCTGGTCCTAAGCTTAAACCAGCACATGACCATCTAAATCGGTATAGATGGTTGATGATTTGGCAACTAGCTCCTGCTCAGGACTATCTTAAATCAGCTTATAACCAACTTAGGACCAGCTTAAACCAGCTGCCATGCTTTTAAACACACCTAACCAGCATTTGTTTTTTTCAACCTTGTCTAGCTTGTCTAAGATGGTCATTTGGTTGATCAGGACCAACTGCATGATTAGGACTGGTTCAGTAAACCACTTCAGTGACCTAATAATTCACTTAAACCCACTTGTACCAGTGAATAAACAACTTAGACTATCAAGAAACCATGTATAATTAAAAAAATATATATAAGAAAATAAGTATATTAAACATAATATTTATACAATATCAAGATGGTCATTTGCTGGTCTAAATCAGTGTAGATGGTTGATCAGATAAACCGATTGCATGGTAAACCACTTTGTGATCTGATAAATCAACTAAACCAACTTGTACCAGCTAATAAACATTTTCTCTGTTGAAAAAAAAACAGCATTGGCTGGTTAGGTATGTTTTGAAGCATGCTTGTTGGTTTGAGCTGGTTTATGCTGGTCCTTACTTCCAGGTTTTAAGTAACTAGAACCAGCTCTGGACCACCTTAAACCAACTCAAACCAGCTGACATGCTTTAAAACATACCTGGTCCTAAGCCGGTCCTAAGCAACTAGGTCCTGCGCAGGACCAGCTCATAACCAGCTCATAACCTTGTCTAGCTTGTCTAAAATGGTCATTTGGTTGATCAGGACCGACTGCATGATTAGTACTGGTTCATTAAGCCACTTTAGTGACCTAATAAATCACTTTAACCAACTTGTACCAGCAAATAAACAACTTAGACTATTGAAACCATGTATAATTGAAAAATAAACATCAAAATAAATATATTAAACATATTATTTATACAATATAATTGTCTTAGATGGTTATTTGCTGGTCTAAATCGGTTTAGATGGTTGATCAGATTGACTGATTGCATGATTTGTGCTGGTAAACCACTTTGTGATCTGATAAATCACCTAAACCAAATTATACCAGCTAATAAACAACTTCCCTGTTGAGAAAAACAGCATATGCTGGTTAGGTATGTTTTGAAGCATACTTGCTTTTTTGAGCTTGTTTAAGATGGTCCTTAGTTGGTTCTTAGCTGGTCATGAGCTGGTTTAATCAGGTGCTGGTCCTAAGCAACTAGCTCCTGCTCAAGACCAGCTCATAACCAACTAATAACCAGCTCAGGACCCGCTTAAACCAGCTCATAACCGACTTAGGACCATCTTAAACCAGCTCAAACCAGCTACCATGCTTTAAAACTGAGTCCAAATCATGCAATCGGTCCATCTGAGCTGGTTTAAGCTGGTACTTAGTTGGTTATGAGCTGGTTTAAGCTGGTCTTGAGCAGAAGCTAGTTGCTTAGGATCATCTTAGGGCCAGCACATTACCTGCTTAAACCAGTTCATGACCAGCTAAGTACCAACTAAGGACTGGCTTAAACCAGCTCAAACCAGCATATGCTGTTTTTTTTTTCAACAGTGTTAGACTATCAAGAAACCTTGTCTAGCTTGTGTAAGATGGTCATTTGGTTGGACCAACTGCATGATTAGGACTGGTTCAGTAAACCCCCTAAACCAACTTGTACCCTTCAATCTTCAAAAAGATGTATGATTTGTTGGAATCAAACAAAAAACGACTGAGCTACACCTGACATACAAATAAATGTAATTTTAGATGTTTAATTACTATTTGGAGCACTGGGATCACTAAATCTCCAACCAAATCTCAACCAAAATTGACATTTTTCAATTTTTTTTTTTTTTTCAAAATTAGCCAGTGCACATTCTAATTCGTTTTGCCAGCAGGGGTCACATATATATGAACCGTATTGTGTGTGTGTATATTGTATGAACAATAGTATGGTTTAAGAAGGTAATTTAGCTAGTTAGATGATTGGTCAAATGGACTGATTGCATGATGAGGACTGGTAAACCACTTTGGCTGAGGGAGTGGAGACTTGGTAGAGCTGATTAACCACATTTCCAAACAGTTTAAATGAGCCTGACCACCTTAAACTGGTATGACCTGGTTTTTCTGGCAGAAAAAGAGGGAAATAATTATGTTCCTTTAAGTAAGCTTTGATCACGAAGCTAGCTGTTAGCTGGAAAGAATGTAAAAGAGTGGCTCAAGTAAAAATAAACGTGAGGATGAGAGATTCATTTGTTCTGATTAAAAAGCTTTCCAGCGAATGGGAAAAGGCAGTGGTAGAGGAAGGAGTGAGAGGAATTGCGTATGCCGAAAGGAAAACAGGAGATCAAGAAAGAGAGAAAACAGACAGAACAAACAAATGGACTAATAAACGTTCCAGCTATATTTGGATTGAGAGGCTCTGGTGATAAATGTCTTGAACATCTCAGTTCAGATTAGACTCAAGTGAAGTCAGCATATGTAGCAGCTCTCTCAAAAACAGGTAGGGACCCAAAATATACTACAAAACAAAACAAATCACCTGGATTTCTTGCTGAAAGATAGAAATAAACAACCCACTTCAGCAACATACACATACCAGACAGATAATGACTCTTTGTGTTCTTAAAGCGACTAGGGTGCTTCATGAGTTGAAGTACAATACAACAATCTAATACAAATCTAAATCAAATTTATTCAAGATCTAACAAACATTCTCTATTCTTGTCACCAGGAGACACAGCATCCCAATAACAGATGAGAAATGAAGCGAGTCGAGTTTTATCAATTGGAAACCAATGATTGCGAGACTGTGATACTTACACGGCTCCCCAAGAGGCTACAGCTGTAATTGAGGTTTGAGAGGTTGTTATTGCAGAATTGAAAAAGGCCTCTGAAGACTAACAAAAGTTGCATAATGTGATTTAATGCTAATATGAAAACTAAACTGAAACACATGGGATAATGACTACATGCACCATAGCACCACAAAACCTGATGAGTGCAGCCACTCGCCATTTCTGAACTACATGTGATAATTTAGTAAATATATTGTTTTTAATACTTTTACCACAAGGGCAGGTGAATAAGAAATTCCTGACACAACAATAAGCAGACATGAAAAACACCATACACATCAAAACAAACTGGTAAAAACAGGTAAATGTTGAAATAGAACGACATAAATAGATATAACGATAGATAGATAAAACGCTACAACGATAAAATGCTACAATGATAGATAGAACAATAGAAAGATAGAACAATATATAGAACAATAGAACGATAGAACGATATAGATAGAACGATAGAACGATAGAACGATATAGATAGAACGATAGATAGATAGATAGAACGATAGAACGATAGAACGATAGATAGAACGATAGAACGATAGAACGATAGAACGATAGAACGATAGATAGAATGATAGAACGATAGAACGATAGATAGATAGATAGATAGAACGATAAAAGGCTACAACGATAGATAGAACAGTAGAACGACAGAACGATAGATAGAATGATAGATAGATAGAATGATAGAGCGATAGATAGATAGATAGATAGATAGATAGATAGATAGATAGATAGATAGAATGATAGAGCGATAGATAGATAGATAGATAGATAGATAGATAGATAGATAGATAGATAGATAGATAGAATGATAGATAGATAGATAGATAGATAGATAGATAGATAGATAGATAGATAGATAGATAGATAGATAGATAGATAGATAGATAGATAGATAGATAGATAGATAGATAGAACGATAAAAGGCTACAACGATAGATAGAACAGTAGAACGACAGAACGATAGATAGAATGATAGATAGATAGAATGATAGAGCGATAGATAGATAGATAGATAGATAGATAGATAGATAGATAGATAGATAGATAGATAGATAGATAGATAGATAGATAGATAGAACAATACAACAATAGATAGATAGATAGATAGATAGATAGATAGATAGATAGATAGATAGATAGATAGATAGATAGATAGATAGATAGATAGATAGATAGATAGATAGATAGATAGATAGATAGATAGATAAAATGATAGATAAAACAATATGATAGATAGAACGACAGAACAATACAACGATAGACAGATGGACAGACGGAAGGACAGACGGACATAAAGATAGATAGATAGATTTAAATAATTTTCAATAAAACCAGGGAAAATCATTAAGAAAGTAACAAGTATTTGTTTTGATTTCATGTTCACTAAAGCTTGATCTATTGAAAGGGGGTTTTCCAACAAAATAAACATCATTTGGGTGCAGCATGAGTCCAAACCGAACAAATGGAAAATTGTTAATGCTGAAGAGACAAATGAAATGGAACTGAAATTGTTGCACTGGAATTGTTGCACTTCGTTATGCCAAGTTGTTTTTTTATGTATTTGTTATCCATCTTTTTTATTGGACCTGTAGGAGAAAACAATCTGCCAAAAGCAGCATGCTCTTTGTCCTAATTTTCTGAACATAAAATCCATGCATAACGAAAATATCTATTGCTGTTTTGCTCTATTAACTCAAACATATTAGTGTGTGCAACTGTTGCAGTTCAGTTTCTCCTCACTGTAAATCATATTTAACACAAATGAGACTACAAAGTAGGCATTAATGCAATTAAAATGCATCAAAAATGATGTCTTATATGAAATCTGAACCCTGAAATAAAAACAATTTTAGAGTCTGCCAGCAGACTTCTGGTAAAATCCTCACAGATTACATTGACACCAGCCTGTATCCACACAGTGTTACTATGGAAACCTCATATCCAAGCAGTGCCGCAGATGTATGGGGTTGCATTACTGTGAGTTAGACCTGATGGGAAACTAATCAAGGTGTAACTCCCGTAAGGTTAATGAACCCAGGTCCCTGTCAGTAATGAAGTGCTCTGGACGTGTTCCACAGCTTTCATGTGGAGAGCTCATGACAGCACAGCCTGCAGTGTGTGGAGGAGAAAACGCTGTAGCCCTTGTGGGCTGGAGAACTGCCCGACTGCGGTGTCTTCACTGAGAAGCAGTCAACATCCGACCAACACAGCTGGAGAACAGCAGTTGTGCTAGACACATTCACATCCCTCCTTGAGCATGCATCATTTTGTTTAATCATCTGAAATCCAGCTTTTAAAGGAGGACCAAATTAATGAATGTAGGAAAAAGTTGATATTGCATCATGTAAAACTTGTGAAAATTTTCCCGGCGTTTAGAAGTTTAGAAGTTCGCGTAGCGATCTAGTCCTAGTTTTTTTGTCCAATCGGAACCAAACCAGTGCAGGAAAGTTCTGTGGAGTCTGAACAGCAAAAACTATTAAAACGAAGTTGAAGTTCCATTGTCAGTCGGAAAAGGACATTGTTGGTCGGAAAAGGACGCAAAAACTTTTAAAGTGGGCGGGGTCACTTTTTCTAAAACGGCTATAACTCTTGAACGGAATAAGATATCTTCACCAAACTTGGAACACGTATGAATAAGCTCAATCTTTGGTCAAATTACAAAATTTGCAAAGTTTGGCCACTTGGTGGTGCTATAACAGGAAAAAACATGAAAATGGATGTAACTATGCAACCGTTAGTCCGATTGACTTGGAGTCTTTATCCAAGATGCCACTGATATTTACAAGGGCATTGGTGTATCTTGAAAAACATGGCCGCCATTGGCCACAGTCCACAGACACTGCACACCCCTGGGTTCCATGGACGCAGACCAAGGAGGACACCACTTCTCCAGACTCCAGGTACACAAAAGCCCGTTTGGCCTTTGCAAATGCTCATCTGGACAAAGAAAAAGACTTCTGGTCTTATGTTTTATGGTCAGATGAAACAAAAATTGAATTGTTTGGCCACATTAGCTGCTTTTCCACTGTCGGGCCAGTGCGAGCCGGTGCTAAGAGCATGCCGGGCAGGGCCAATGGCCTCGAGTCTCAAGCACCAAGGCCAAAAGTAAGCTGCGTTTCCACTATCGAGCCAGTAGCCTCGCTGCGCAAACCTAAAGCCCGCCCTTTACACACCTCCTTAGATCAAACGTCACGAAACCCCTCCCCTTTCAGCGGGGAGATTGAAAGTAAGTCAGGTAGACCACCATAGTGTGATCATCGAACGAGCAAAATGGAGAGAACCGAAGCGGCTGTTTGTCTGCTCCTTTTGGTGTTTTCTTGGTGGAAGATAAGGCAGCGAAACCAAGATGCGAAGACGGAGGCATCACGCAAAAGCTTATGTTAGCTGCAAGGCTAAAAAAAAAAGAACAATACAGCGACGTGGAAGCCGGATACAGCGAATGCAGAAACGCTTTGTAATGTTGGTGATGTCTGTTCTGATGCAAGAAGTGCTCTGCAAAAGTTGTTTATGCAGCAGCAATATTTGTAATATATTACATTAATAAATCACTTGAAATGGAGCTTTGTTTTTATGACCTACACACAAATCTTTCGTCTAACTTGGTATTACATCAAACAAAATGTTGCATACTATCTACACACTACTGCAAAAAATAACTACACAGTTGTACTTCTAGTATGATCTTTTATGCCTTTATTTAGGTACAGATACAGGTACAGTGTATGTTAACATGTTATCAAGGTGTGTTGGTGAGTTTTTGTGGGGTTTTTTGGAACGATGTAAATCAACATATACATCAGATCTCAGTTTTATAGGATCTTATTTGCATTTGTCCAAATTTAAATAAGAGTAGATACTAATTAGACATGCGTTTAAATAATGTTTTCATCACATAGTTGTCTGTAACAACAGTTAATAGTGTAACTATTACTGAATAGGACCTGATTTACACAGGACACAAAAGGTGCCCCCTCAGATAACCATTTAAGTAATGTGCCCATCAAAACCGCATAGATTTCCATATCAATATCTGCCAAATTGAAAAGTGTCCTCTCTGGCCACCGCTTTGTCCAGTGCGTGTTTTTATGGCTTTGTCCTGCGCCCGCAATTTCTTCAACTTGTCTCGAACTTGCAATGTAGTGCACTAGATATTTAGCTTTGCGAGTTCAGCTCCAATGTATTTTATCACGTCTTCGCTTTTGCAGACGCCGTCAAACTAGCGTTGTATATTGTCCTCGGCCCAAATGCTTAGAAGAGCCCTGTATTAGTAATACAGCGAAATGCGCATCTTACCTCAGACACACTCCGCCTTTCACTTTGACCACGCCTCAAGCCCCAGCTGGCCCGCTTTGGCCCAAGGTTTTCGTAGGGCCGAAAAACCCGGGCCATTGGCCCTGAGGAAGCACCGACGAGGCACGATCAGGCCCCGGAAGTGACAGTGGAAACGCGACTGACCCTGGCACGCAATAGCACGCCCGCTTTTGGCCCGACAGTGGAAACGCGGCTAATGATGTAGCCTACAATTGGCGTAAAAAAGGAGAAGCCTTAAACCCTAAGAACACCATCCCCACTGTCAAACATAATGGTGGGAACCTAATGTTTTGGGGGGGGGGGGGTGAGCCAGTGGACCAGGGAACCTAATCACAGTAAACGGTACCATGAACAAGGAGCAATACATCAAAATTCTCAACAACAACATCAGGCAGTCTGCAGAGAAACTTGGCCTTGGGCACCAGTGGACATTACAGCACGACAACGACCCAAAACACAGCAAAAGTGGTGAAGAAATGGTTAGCAGACAAAAACATTAACATTTTGCAGTGGCCCAGCCAGAGTCCTGATTTAAATCCAATTGAGAATCTGTGGAGGGAGCTAAAGATCAGGGTAATGGCAAGGAGACCCTCAACCTGAAAGAGTTGGAGCTCATTGCTAAAGATGAATGGGCAAAAATACCAGTGGAGACATGCAAAAAGCTGGTCAGCAATTATAAGAAGGGCTTGATTGCTGAAAATTGATTGCTTGATTGTAAATAAAAGCTGAGAAATATTTTTTTCCACAATGATGCCACTTGTACACCGTCTTATAATCATTTGGAAGAAGCCGGTCAAAAAAAAACTTGCTGGTTGAATAAGTAACTTTAAGTCAGAATTTTTAAAAAAAGATTAAAAATGACAAATAATAATTACTAAAACTAAGTTGAAGTTCCATTGTTGTTTGGAAAAGAAAGCAAAAAACGTTTACCCTGATCTTTAGCTCCCTCCACAGATTCTCAATTGGATTTAAATCTGGACTCTGGCCTTGGCCACTGCAAAATGTTAATGTTTTTGTCTGCTAAACATTTCTTCACCACTTTTGCTGTGTTTTGGGTCATTGTCATGCTGTAATGTCCACTGCCCCCACCACCATGTTCGTCAACTTCGTCACTTTTATTAAAATGGCTCTTGAACGAAATGAAATATCTTCACCAAACTTGGAACACATATGAATGAGCTGAAACTTTAGTAAATTAACCAAAAGAAATCACAGTTTGACCACTTGAAGACTATCTTCAAACAATTCTAACAAAAGGCTATTAAAAGCTTTTTGATAGACCCAACGCACAAATGAATTTGTCGACATGATGCTATATATCCAGAGATTGTCTTACTATTGGGAGATTAGTAGGTCTGTATTACTTACTATTGGAGAAAGCGTAACGGTCAACTTGGATAATCTGTGCCTCAATAACCGATCACATTACAGCCTTGACGTCAGAATTTCAGCCTTGACGTCTCGAATTTCAGTTACGCGACACTCAATTGCTGTTTACAGATACCATAGAAATGAACGACAATTGCTGTAAACTGAAAGTCAGTGACATTGGCATTTAAACTCTAAGAATAGCTCAAGCCAGTGTACAACATGTTGAAAATTAGTGATAGACTGTTGATTCATTAAATGATGAGCTGTTTCCTCTAAAAAGCTGGTCCAATTTGAAAGAAATTGGCCACCAGGTGGCGCTACAATGTTTTAAATCTATTAAATCATGCGATGTTTCACACATACACACAATATTCATATCATATAGTAGATTTCCTCATTCTGAACGACTTTGTCGATAGAACCACTGCTGTCAATCAGACAAATCAAATCGTCCTAGAAGGTTCGTTCAATTTTCACCAAAATTGATACAGACTACCTTCAGACAGTTCTAACAAAAAGTTATCAAAGATTTTTGATAAACCCAACCATACTTAAATAATGCACAATTGAATATGATGACGAGCTCGGCGGAGTTGACATGAGGCTATATATCCAGAAATTTTCTTACTATTGGGAGATTGGAGAAAGCATAACGGTCAACTTGGATCATGTGTACCTTAATAACCAATCACATTACAACCTTCACCTCACTGAAATTCAGTCAGAGTTATGCGACACTCAGTCACTGTTTACGGATACCATCGGTATGAATAAGCTGAATCCCACCTGTCGCAAAGAAGTCAGTGACTTCTCTAATAAAACAAATCTTTTTGGTGTAAACTCTAATAAATAGTTCAATCCAAAAGTATTGCTCAGTGTAAACATGTTGAAGATTAGCCAATAGGCTGTTGATTCATTAAATGATAAGCTGTTTCCTCTAAAAAGCTGTTTATTTAGCATAGTGGAACCTCTCCTCCATTGACATCCATTCGAAAAGACAGACTCTGGTCTCCTTTCCCATGTATTGCCAAAGTAGAAGCGTTAGTATTAGCAATTACGCTTTTTTGGCTAAATGTTGCAGGCTCGCCTTCAAGTGGCTTTAATATATCCTCAATGCTTTATTGTATTCAGACCAAACTTGGAGTTTGTTATGACAACCATGTCCTGAGGTTACCTGCAAAATTTTGGCACAGTGCCACCTAGTGGTCAGGAGATATGAAAAAAGACAAAATGGAGCTGGAACTGTAGTTCTGTAACACTTTGGCATATCGGCACCAATGTGTCATTGTCACCACTAGTTAACCACACCACATCAATTTGGGAGCAGCGCCACCTACCGGTCAAAATTGAAATCATTAAACAATATTACTAGTGATTTTATTTATACTTTTCCAGTCATTTTGAGTAAAATGTATATAATAGTACTTGAGTACTTGGTCTTAAAGTGATTTTAATTAGTGTTTACTGCATTATTGTAGTTTCATGTGTTACCAGGCTGGTGTTTGGTGTTTGTGTGCACCTATATATTAGTATTTATTGAAAAGCTTCTTGTTATGAACTTTGAATCTTCATTTGGTTTTCTCTTTTATAACCTTTTTTTTTTTTTTACATAAGTTGAGTGAACTCAATAAATTCCTGAAGTTGGTTGTTTCGGGGTTTTTGAGTTCAGATTTTTTTAAAGCGTATGTTGCTACAGGCAAAACAAGGTGGGACGTGGGATAGTGCAAAGCATCATCTCTTTTTTCCAAGCTGGAGTGACAAACATGCCAATGTTCATCGGCAAAGGAAAACCACAGATCCAGTGAAGACAGTCTGCACATCATCAAGCAACACATCGGACAGAAACAGATGCAGAGTTTTGAAAATCCTCCCATCATGAAAGAATTCCCAGCCGTGTGTGGAGAAAAGGTCTGCTAACCTAGGGTGACCATACGTCCTCTTTTACCCGGACATGTCCTCCTTTTTGGCTATAAAATTATGTCCGGGGGGATTTTGTAAAATATCATAAAATGTCAGTTTTTGTTTTTTTTTACCTCATTTCACTGACCGTCATTAATTCAACACTTTAAATGCAGCCACTGCCCACCAGCATTATTCTGAGGTAACGTTACCTGTCTGATGACGTGAAAGACCCAATTGTCAAAACAAAACAAACGAGGAGCTGCGCTGCAAGAGCTGTGTATCACTAACATGCTGAAACGCAAATGTAGTTTCACAGACGAATTGCAAAAAAAATACCCGATGTTCAGTCGCAATTCTTATTTAAGCATTTTATGTATTATTTATTTATGTTTGTATTAGGCCTGTATAAAGAAAAGACTAAGAGAGATGATATTTTTTACAAGGCAATAAGGTTTTGATATAAGATTCAGTTCATACAGAAAGAGAATTTAAATAAATGTGTGATTTCTAAAATCGCTTTGTTATTATTGAGCACTTGGGTACTTTTGCTAAATCACGGGGGGAGGGGGGGAGGAGTCAAGCCCATCCTGGGGAGGGTGTCCTCTTTTTGGATTCTCATAATATGGTCACCCTAGCTAACCAAACTTTTCGGCGCTCTTATTGATGTGTGCATCTATCCTCAACTCGACCGCATCATGTCGTCAATCAGCTAATCAGCCGCCCAAAGCAGGCAGATGAAGTCATGAGTAAACCATCAGACCCTACTGAAGAACAGCCTGCTACCCACAGTAATATCATCAGCTTAGCAAAATAAAATCCTAAAACCATCACTTCAGCACAGTTAATTAATTCTTAATACTGTGTTGTTACCTGAATGATCCACAGCTGTGTTTTTTTGTTTAGTGATAGTTGTTCATGAGTCCCTTGTTTGTCCTAAACAGTTAAACTGCCCGCTGTTCTCCAGAAAATCCTTCAGGTCCCACAAATTCTTTGGTTTTTCAGCTTTTTTGTTTATTTGAACCCTTTCCAACAATGACTGTATGATTTTGAGATCCATCTTTTTGCACTGAGGACAACTGAGAGACTTATATACAACTATTACAGAAGGTTCAAACGCTCTCTGATGCTTTAGAAGGAAACTCGATGCATTAAGAGCCGGGGGTGAAAACTTTTTGAATTTGAAGATCAGGGTGAAATGAACTTATTTAGTCTTCTGGGAAAACTGTAAATATCTTCTGTAGCATCTGAAGGGCAGTACTAAATTGAACAAAATATGATATTTAGGCAAAATAAGAAAAATGTACACATCTTCATTCTGTTCAAAAGTTTACACCCCTAGCTCTTAATGCATGGTGTTTCCTTCTATAACAACACATTCAAGTAACAACACAGAATCAAGTGTATGTAAACTTTTTAACGGGTTCATTTTTATAAATTCAACTATTATTTCCTGTTGTGGACTATATGTAAACGTCTTTTATGTGAAATATCATATTCAGGTCAGTACTAAACAAAAAATAACATATATTTTGTATTATCTCTCTTATTTTGGTCAAATAATTAACATTTTGCAAAATCTGCAAGGTGTATGTAAACTTTTGACCTCAGCTGTATAATAGCAAAAATCCATAATGTAATAAAATGAAATACATATTTTTCAAAATCGACCAGTTCTAACAAAGCCCTGTATAATTAGGCTGGTTTCAGGTTGAGCTGACCTCGATTAGACGTGTTTCTTGGAAGCATAAGATGCATTTTTACAACATCTAGATGGAGTGAAACAGAACAGAACAAACCGCAGTAGATCTTAAGATGCATTTTGTTTTTAAAAAACTATTTTTAACTCAGCACAGCATCTTACAAAAGCAATGCTCATGGTGGTATGTTCAAAAACCGTGCAAGATGCATAAAAAAAGTCAAAAATAGCCACAACACAACTTTTCCAAGAGGCTTGTGCTGTGCTGTGCTATCAGCATGTTTACCAAAGTACTTCAAAATAATATTAAAAAAAAATCATACCAAGATAATATCCTTCCTTCCTGCCTTACTTACTTACAAAATTTGTTTTTAAAGAGGGAAATGCATTATTAACCATAATCAATATCCAATTTCATGATTTATATTATGTTCAAATGTTAAAATGCATTACATTGTTTAAAGATGTAATCACATTGTCATATGTGTATAAAATTCATAACGCCTCACATTTTATATATATATAAATTGTATATGTATATGTATATAAAAAAAGTAAATAAATTAAATTGTATATATTTTTATAATTGCATAATTTATTAAAATAATAAATTACGTGTGTGTATGTAAGGCAACATTTCTCATGTTTATTTACTTTCAGCTGAAGCCCTAATATAACAAAAACTAAACAAACAAAAACTAAAAAGTAATAAAAACTACATAGACTATATATTTCATAGATAAAAAAAAATAAAAAAACAATTTTGGAGTCACACCAAGGCTGCATTTATTTGATCAAAAATACAGTAAAAACAGCAAAAAAATAACACACACACACACACACACACACACACACACACACACACACACACATACATATATATATATATATATATATATATATATATATATATATATATATATATATATATATATATATACACTCACAGTCAGGTCAATAAGTATTTGATCACCATGTGATTTTGCAAGTTCTCTTACTTAGAAATCATGGAGGGGTTTACAATTTTCAGCATAGGTGCATTTCCACTGTGAGAGACAGAATCTAAAAATAAAAATCCGGAAATCACATTGTATGATTTTTTAACAATTTATATGTGAATTACTGTGTCAAATAAGTATTTGATCGCTTGCTTATCAGCCAGATTTCTGACCCTCAAAGACCTGTTATTTTGCTTTTAAATAGTCCAGCTACACTCTGCTCATGATTCTAAATTAGTAGCACCTGTTTGAGGTAGTTAGCTGTCATAAAGACACTTGTGCACCCCACAATCAGCCAAAGTCTAAGTAGCAACATGGGCAAAACCAAAGAGCTGTCAAAAGACACAAGAGACAAAACTGTAGACCTTCACAAAGCTGGGAAGGGCTACGGGGAAATTGCCAAGAAAAAAGAACAACTGTTGGAGCAATTGTCAGAAAATGGAAGAGGCTAATGATGACTGTCAATGTCCCTCGGACTGGGGCCCCACGGAAGATCTCTCCTCGTGGGGTATCAACGATGCTAAGAATGGTGAAGAATCAAAGAACTACACGGGAGGAGCTGGTCAATGCCGTGAAGAGAGCTGGGACCATCGTTTCCAAGGCTACTATCCGTAATACACTAAAACAACATGGTTTAAAATCTTGCATCGCACGGAAGGTTCCCCTGCTTAAGTCAGCCCATGTCCAGGCACGTCTGAAGTTTGCCAGGGACCATCTGGATGATCCAGAGGAGTCATGGGAGAAAGTCCTGCGGTCAGATGAGACCAAAGTAGAACTTTTTGGTCTTAACTCCATTCGCCGTGTTTGGAGCAAGAAGAATGATGAGTATCATCCCAATAATACCATACCTACAGTTAAGCATGGAGCTGGAAGCATCATGCTCTGGGGGTGTTTTTCTGCACAGGGGACAGGACGACTGCACTGTATTAAGGAGAGGATGAACGGGGCCATGTATTGTGACATATTGGGCAAAAACCTCCTTCCCTCAGTCAGAGCATTAAAGATGGGTCGTGGCTGGGTCTTCCAACATGACACTGAGTACGTTTACATGGACAACAATATTCCGATTTTAACGCGATTAAGACAATACTCTGATTAAGAAGCAACCATGTAAACTGGTATTTTTGATTAATTTAATCCGACTAAAGTCATAATCGGAGTAAACACAAATCGAATTAAGACAGGTGGAGTATTCCTATTTTAGTCGCATTATGGAAGACATGTACACACCTTAATCACACTATTCCCCTTGTGTAGGACTTTTCGCCACATTTTGCGACAGGATGCACACTAATGCTGCGTTCCAGGCAGGTTTTTGAGCTCGTAAATCACGTCTTCAAACCACGACTCAGGGCTTTGTAGCGTTCCAGGCAAGTCACGCCAAGCATTTATTATTTTTATATTATTAATAATTTGATTGCAACGTTATATTGTCCTAAACTCTATTTTTCCACCGTGTGCCACTTGCATAAACACCGCACCCATAGAGGCTTTATTGTTTCGCGGGCTATGTCAAGTCAGAACTCGGAACTGGGAGTACGTCAATCTAGTACGAGTTCACGGGTGGGAATTCACGGGTTTGAGTGCCTTTCCAGTGCACTTTCACGGGTAGAAGTTTGGAAAAACACGGGTAACGGGTTGCCTGGAACGCGGCATAACGCTCTCAGTTGGTTGCACGTGCATGCTTTGGTTTCATTTTTATTTTTTATTTTTTTTTGCTACAACATGGTATTAATCAATGCTCATTGCTGATAAATAGTTTGTCTGTTATCATAATTTATAGTTTTATGGAAACGTAGTTAACATTCAACCCGTTCTTTTTCATTAGTATTATTTGTGATTTTAATTTTCTGAACGGGATTTCCGCTATTGGAATGTCTTAGGATGCTTTTCACTTTTACTTTCGAATTCATGATCTTGGTTTTGCTTACATATATAGGCTACACCTATAAAACTAGCTTACATTGCATCTATTAACAAAAACTAATAAGACGAGGTATGGACTCCATCACATGCTGTGTTATATGCCGACTATACAATTTATTACAGGGCACTCAAACACTGAGCAATCAAATTAATTAATAAAAAATAAATAAAAGAAAGCCTCCAAAGCGTAATGTGAGGTAAACGGCAAAGATATCAGGGTTTTCAAAATGAAAACAAACAAAAAAAAGTAAAACTAAACTGGCTTTCGGTGACTGTGCTTGCGTGTGTTTTTTTTTTGTGTGTGTTTTTTTCCTAAAAACTGACTGGCTCTGAAATGCTCGCTGTATGGAGCAGACGCTTTGGAGCAGCACAGCATGCACTCGCACAAATGCGACCACGGCAAATTTTAACTCACACATTCTAAAATATTTGTTGCAAATGTCCAGAGCCACTTCAAGCTTTTGTAAAATTAAAACCGAAACATCCAAAAGTCTATAAGGAAGATGAACTGATAGCGTCGCGTGTGGACCTAATGATGTGCCATTAATCGATCTATGTACTATAACATGTAAAACGGGAACATGAAAAGAATATTCTAAAAGCAACTCATGTAAACAGCTTAATCATATTATTGTCTTATTCAGAATAAGGTCATTAATTAGATTACTGGTGTCCATGTAAACGTAGTCACTGACCCAAAGCACACAGCCAGGAAAACCAAGGAGTGACTCCGTAAGAAGCATATCAAGGTTCTGGAGTGGTCTAGCCTGTCTCCAGACCTGAATCTAATAGAAAATCTTTGGAGGGAGCTGAAACTCTGTGTTGCTCAGCGACAGCCCCGAAACCTGACAGATCCAGAGAAGATCTGTATGGAGGAGTGGGCCAAAATCCCTCCTGCTGTGTGTGCAAACCTGGTGAAGAACTACAGGAACCGTTTGACCTCTGTAATTGTTAACAAAGGCTTCTATACCAAATATTAAAATTGTTTGACTCAAGTGATCAAGTACTTATTTGACACAGTAATTAACAAATAAATTGTTATAAAATCATACAATGTGATTTCCGGATTTTTATTTTTAGATTCTGTCTCTCACAGTGGAAATGCACCTATGCTGAAAACTGTAGGCCCCTCCATGATTTCTAAGTAAGAGAACTTGCAAAATCACATGGTGATCAAATACTTATTGACCTCACTGTGTATATATATATATATAATAATAATAAAATATTAAAATAAAAAATGAATACAATAATTATTTGCATATATTTATACAACTATTTAAATTATTTAAATAATACATTCCATGTCTGTGTATGTGTTAGTGTTTTTAGTCAGTTATTTCTAAAAAATATATTTTATTTCAGCTAATTGCCAGGCAACATTTCTCATTTCTATTTAGTTTAAGCTGAAGCACTAATATAACTAAAACTAAACAAACAAAATTTAAATGTAATAAAAATTCAATACACTATATATTTAATAGATTTATAAAAATAATATTAAAAATGACAAAAACAACTAAATTACTAAAACTTGAAATGAAAACAGAAAAATCTATACAGTATATTAACAAAAACTACTGATACTAAAATAACATGATATATATGTATACAAATTTATAATGCATGATCATAGTGCTGGTCAATTATTACAGCTCTATACAATCTTTCTGCATACTAAGAGATGACAGCGCAAACTAGAAGATTATGCAACTTAATACGGGCGACCTTAACAATGAATTCCACGACTAATGCATACTAGAGCTACTGTCTTGACAGATATACACCAAAAAAAAAAAAAGAGTCAGTAGATATTCACCTCTGGCTCACCTTTCTCCAGCTTGAAAGAGCTCTCCATCTGAGCCGATCTTTCCTTTAATATCATCAGGTCGTGGAGGTCACCCCACGAACCCGTCAGAGAGCTTCTATCATTTAGCGGGAATGCCAGGTGGCCTTTTTAGCAGCATTATATCAGGCAGAAGTAGTTAAATAAGGAAAGGCGCATGGAAGCTCAGAGGCCCCCTGTTGCAAGTACCTGCAGGGCCGCAGCAGCTGCGAAGCAGGCTTTCATCTAAAAACGTCCCCTAATTAAGTTAAGTCCACCTAAGCCCTCCATGACATTCAGTTATTCTTATCCACCTCGCTCCCTGAGGGCCGACTGACCTATTCAACAAGCGGGCCGCTGTGGGTCTGCGCTGGCCAGATGCCGAGACCTCGTCGGGTAATGCTGGGGGAATTTCCAGCGTGTAAATACGAATCCCAACAGCGATTCAGGAAAAGGACGGACACAACGGACAGATCCAGTCTCATTATCAAAGATGTGGACAGACAGCGTGAGAACTCTTCAGTATCTCAAACTTTTCTCCTTGAGATTAAATGGAGACTGCGTAAATCGAGATTTGACTCTTGAGAAAAAGACCTCAGTAATCTTTCATGTAGCTTTTCTCAGCAATGTCTTAAACTGTGCTCACATTTGCCAAGTCCGCAGCTAAAAAGTCACTTAATATGAACTCAAAAGGTTATCATCAAGTAATGTGAGTTATGCTATCCGCATTCATTTTACAGCAATATACGTTAAAAAAAATGCTGTACTCACTGTCTATTCATCAAAAATCCCTGGGGAAAAAAACGTATCAAGGTTTCCACAAACGAATGAAGCAGCCCAACTGTTTTCAACATTGATAATAATAATAAATGTTTTTTGAGGAGCAAATCAGCATATTAGAAGGATTTCTGAAAGATATTAGAATTAAGACTGGACTTTTTCATAACATAAATAAATTATATTTTACAATATATTTAAACAGAAAGCAGTTATTTAAAATTGTAATAATATTTCACCATTTTGCTGTTTTTACTATATTTTTAGGGAGAAAAATGCAGACTTGGGTGAGACCAAAAACTTGTTAACAACAATCTTGATTGTGTCTATTTTACTGGGGCTTTGTTTTCAGCCAATATTAGTAAATGGCATTGACACTGAAGACTGGAGTAATGATGCTGACAATTCAGCTTTACAGCACAGAAATAAATTAGATTTTGCAATATAGTCAAACAGAAAACAGTTATTTAAAATTGTAATAATATTTCACATTTTTGCTGTTTTTACTGTATTTTTAAATTGAAAAAAAAAAAAATGCAGACTTGGTGAGTCCAAAAACTTGTCAACAACTGTCTCAAATGTGTCTATTTTTTTTTTTTTTTTCAACATTAGTTAATGGAATTGTCTATTAGGGGTTAATGGGATTGACACTGAAGACCGAAAATGTAATGCTGAAAATTTCAGCTTTACATCACAGAAATAAATGATATTTTACAATATATTTAAGCAGAAAACAGTTATTTAAAATTGTAATAATATTTCACAGTTTCACACAATCACACAATCAAATAAATACAGCCGTTGTGAGACCAAAAACTTGTCAACAACTGTCTTAATTGTGTCTTTTTTACAACTTTTTTTATTTTTATTAATTAATGGCATTGTCCGTTAATGGTTAATGGCATTGACACTGAAGACTGGAGTAATAATGCTGAAAATACAGCTTTACATCACAGAAATAAAATATATTTTGCAATATTTTCAAAATTTGATAATTTTTGATTAAATAAATACAGCCTTGATGAGACCAAAAACTGTCAACAACTGTCTCAATTGTATCTATTTCACTGCTTTTTCCCCTAAAATTAATTAATGGCATTGTCAGTTAATGGTTAATGGCACTGACACTGAAGACTGGTAGCCTGGGTTTTCCCATGCTACCTTGCGCGCAGTGCGATTTTATTCACGCTGCTAGGCAGCCTGGAGTCCATGGACCAAATTTTCACCTCAGATAGGGAACCAATCACAGCACGGGGAGGGAGCAGCAAGACGATGACGCCTTCTATGCGACTCACCGAAGCAGTTTGTTCATAACTATGGATCCAGCATGGCAGCAGACGCAAAGTTAGCTTTCGATGCAGCCTTATTAGGGCGTGTTCACATTTGGCGTCTTTTTTGACAAGAAAAAGTTGACAAGGGCGTTTTTTTAGTTGCAAAAAAATCTGGAAGCGTTGCAGCAGTGGGCGTTTTTTTGTTGCTATAACAACATCTGCAACGGTAGCCTATGTGTGGTGAAGAAATGTCGATAAAAAAGGAAGCTGGCTCTTTTTTTTGACATTTTTGCCTTTTATTTGATAGGACAGTATTTAGACAGGAAGTGAAGTGGGAGAGAGAGAGAGTGGGGGACGGGATCGGGAAAGGTCTCCGAGCCGGGACTCGAAAAAGGGACGCCCGAAGCGCAACGGCGCTACTGTGCAAGTCAATGTGTGGCTCAAGAAGCTAGAAACGCTGCACGTCGGTTTTTGAAGTTAACGGGGAGGCAAATCCGGTTCACAACAATAAAATAAAAGTCTATATAACGGCACCTTTCCCATTTTTTCTTGTTGTTATGAAAACGAAAGGTCTAGCTACTCGCTTGTCATTGGTCAGCTGTCAAAAAAGCGCTTGACGTAGGACGTTTACTTTAGAAAAGTTCAACTTTTTTCAACTTAAAAAGACGCTCTGAGCTGCAGAAAAAGACGCCAGCGGTGGCGTTAAAAAAACGATCAGGGCAAGTTTATACATACGCTCTACATACGTCATCCGGTATAATTGAAACGATTGGCTATGAGCTACGCACAGGCGCATTTGATGGACATTCGTAGCGCCCAATAAACGGCTCTGGGCAGTCATAAACCACGCCTCAAATACGAGAAAATGAACATGTGGTTCCCAGACCACGAATCATGACGTTGTCATGAAGTGGTTTGGCGTTAGCCAGGCTAGAAGACTGGAGTAATAATGCTGAAAATGCAGCTGAACATCACAGAAATAATTATATTGTACAATATATTCAAACAGAAAACAGTTATTTAAAACTGTAATAATATTTTACAATTTAGCTGTTTTTACTGTATTTTTAAATTAAAAATGCAGACTTGGTGAGACCCAAAACTGTCTCAATTGGGTCTATTTTAATGCCTTTTTTTACCCCAAAAATTAATGGTATTTTCAGTTATGTATCATCTTTGTCTTAGAAGTTCCTCAAACTTTTCAAAGAAGTTCATAAACAATTTGGTTTCACTTATACAACTTAAAATGTTAAAAAAATATTAGGCAAGGCAAGAAAAGTTATTTAAAAATAAATAAAAGTAAGATTTAAAGAAGTAAAGTAATTCTTTAAAAAAAATATTTAAAAAAATGCTATATTAAAATGAATATGAGGGACATAAAAGCAAAAGAGAATTTTTGACTGGGAACACCACAATTGACTTTTTTTTTGCAATTTTGTACAAAATAAAAGCATTTAAATGTAAACTTCCTGATTAAACATTAAAGCACACTAGTGTGATAAACAGTGCAAATTTTTATAATGTTTTATCTCATATTCTGAAAATTATTCATAATTTTTTTTTTCACTCAAAAATGAGGTGCCTACTTTTAGATGAATGAGGCTTACGATTAATCAGATGCAAATAGAAACACAAAACCAGTCCTAAATGAAAGAAAACAAGTTGACAAAAAATTGAATCCAATATGTGACCCTGGACCACAAAACCAGTCATAAGGTTAAATTTTACAAAACTGAGATATACACATCATATGAAAGATCAATAAATAAGCTTTCTATTGATGTATAGTTTGTTAGGATAGGACAATATTTGGCCGAGATACATCTATTTGAAAATCTGGAATATAAGGGTGCAAAAAAATCAAAATATTGAGAAAATCACCTTTAAAGTTGTCCAAATTAAGTTCTTAACAATGCATATTACTAATCAAAAATTACATTTTGATAGGTTTACAGTAGGAATTTTACAAAAAATCATAATGGAACATGATCTTTACTTAATTTCCTAATGATTTTTGACATAATAGAAAAATCTATAATTTTGACCCATACAATGTATTTTTGGCTATTGCTACAAATATACCCCAGCGACTTAAGACTGGTTTTGTGGTCCAGGGTCACATATTAGGTAATAATATAGCATAATAAGAGATTTATAAGCAATTGTTTGGAGTCCGATCATTTTTGACCGGGAACATCAAAAGTGTGACAGGAAACCAGAGGGTTAAACTTCAGTGTGTAACTTTTGATCATCCTGGTGAGTTTACCATGGTATGATAAAGCAGATTCAGTGAAGTAAAGCAAAAAAGTGCATTCATTAACTGTGATTTGAAACTTTCTGCAACTTCATGTAGAGCAACCTCAAACCGAACGGCTTTTCTGTTGCGAGTTGCGCTATTACTTTTCCAAGCGATCAGATTTACAACACACTAGCGGCGTGGTGACAGTTTGAGCGCTGAAGGTTTATCTAACGGTGTGACGCTGGTGTGTGTGTCTGTACGCATTAGTAGCAGTGTTTGCAGATCTGCTGGAATGTGCTCTGATTTGCCAAATAACACACTCTTCCACCCACCCCACAGCAAACATCCCAAGGGTGGGTTTCCCAGGTAACAACACTACTACATGGTTATCAGATTTACGATATCGCAAAGTGGTCCAAAAACACAAGTACACACACAGGATGAGAGAGCGCATGAGAAACAGAGGTAGCGAGAGGAGGAGGAGGAGGAGGAGGAACCCCACGGAGCATCTGGGCTCACGGCCCAAACTCAACACAGGAGAGCAAAAGCCCAATTGAAGTTTGTAATCAGCGTCTATGAGCTGCTGTTCCGCTCTTATACTCAATATCACACACAGCAGTGGAAACCAGAGGGGAGTGTTTTTCTAAGCACTGAAACAAGTATGAATGGGTTTTATTTTTTGTATTTTATTATTTATTATAAACTGAATTGAAATGTAATGATTTATTTAAATTATAAATCTATTAAATATATTTTATAAAAAATGTTGGGTTTTTTATGATCAAATTACATTTTATGATACTAAATTAAAATTAAATAAATATATTTTATTTATAAAGTGTTTTATATATATATATATATATATATATATATATATTTTTTTTTTTTTTTTAAATAAAAATGTTATTTTATGATATTAAATTTAAATTAAAAAATTAAAATATAAGGCCCATAAAACATACATAAAATAAAATTAATATTAAAAAAACATTAAATGCAATTATTTTAATAAAATTAATAATAAAATATTTAAAAATGAACAACACAAAACAACAAAATAAGCTGTTTGTCCTACAGCAAAAACTATTTTTTTTTCCCGGAATATTTTACACACGATTATTTATTAAATAAATAAATGAATATTAAATACAAATATATCACATTTTTATTATTAAATTATAAATAAAATTTTAATTTAAACTCTCAAAATTATATTAATAATATTAATATTAATAAATATTAATACAAGACTAAATATGATGGCAGTGGTAACAGCATGTGTATTTCTGAAATATTTATGTAAATTGTAGTCTTTTTTAATTGAATTGGAAATGGAAGGTCAATTCAAGTGCATTGTAAAATAAAATAAAATAAAATAAAGGATTAACCTGTGCACAAAATAAAATAAAATATTATACAATCAAATGAAAAATAAATAAATAAAATAAAGTAAAGAAAAATAAATAAATAAAATTAAATAACAAAATAAAGGATTAACCTGTGTACAAAATAAAATAAAATAAAATAAATAATAGTCTTGTGTAATTTTGCTTACGGGGTTAAATAAAGGATGAACCTGTGTACAAAAAAATAAAATAAAATAAAATAAAATAATAAAGAATTAACCTGTGTACAAAATAAAATAAAAAAATATTTTCTTGTTAAATTTAGCTTACAAGATTGAATATAGGATGAACCTGTGTATAATAAAATAATAATAATAATGCAATAAAAAAAATAAAACAACAAAATAAAATAAAACAATCTTGTCCTGCTTAATTTTGCTTACAGTGTTGAATAAAGGATGAACCTGTGTTCAAAACAAAACAAAAAAAATGTAAAAATAAATAAATAAATAAAATAAAAATACACAAATATAGTATGTAGCATGCTGTCCTGAACATAACCCAAGAAACAAACACACAAAGTTGCCAAAATCTCCTGCTGTCATCTATTCTGTTAGACTCTGAAGTGATACTATGCAAAGTTGAAAGGAAAAAGAAAAATATGACCTAAACAAATGGGGTGCTGTATAAGCACTTAAATGTTTACTTTAATTTGGATTTGGACTGAATATCAAACGTTAGATGCAGAATGACCATATACACATATACAGTATCCTGATCCTGAGCGATTTACAGCCTTTGATCAACGTGACACACCGACTCAACCAATCCAGAATAAACAACATGACCTCAGGAAAAACACAAAACATCAGCCAAACTTACATCAACAGATGACATTTGGCTTGAACAGTCAACATGAAATCTTTTTTCTTAATACATGTTATTTATTGTGCATGACTCATCCGTGCATGTTATTCCAAAGAAACAAAGTGTTTGTCTTTGTAATCCTTCAACAAAATGCACAACTTTTCAAGCTGATGTCACCGCAGCTGCTTAAATTGGAACAAATATAATAAGACTATTTATTAGACAATAAAATCTATTTTCAATACAAATATAATAAATATATTTAATAAAAATGAAAATGAAAAAGAAAATATACAAAAATTAAAAACACAAAATTAGTAATATAATAATAAATGAACAGACCAAATAATAAGTAATTTTTCCTTTGTGAGAAAAGCGCGCATTTAAATAAATAAAAATAAATGTAAATATATTTCATGTATTTCATAAAACAACACAAAAAACTCTCAAAATAATATAATATGATTTAATATGATATAATTAATATAATATAATATAATATAATATAATATAATATAATATAATATAATATAATATAATATAATATAATATAATATAATATAATATAATATAATATAATATAATATAATATAAAACATAGTTTGCCTAGTGAGAGTTGTGCATATATGCATTTTTTTAAATAAAATAAAATTTGAAAATTTAAGACAAATATATTTCCAATATATTGATATAATAAATGAAAAGACCAAATAATAAGTAGTTTTCCTTTGTGGGAACAGTGCACATATTTAAATAAATATAAATAAATATTAATACATTACATGTATTTTATAAAAACAACACAAAAATCTCTCAATATAATATAATGTAATATAATATAATATAATATAATATAATACAATATAATACAATATAATATAATATAATATAATATAATATAATATAATATAATATAATATAATTAATATAATATAAAACATAGTTTGCCTAGTGAGAGTTGTGCATATATGTATTTTTTTAAATAAAATAAAATTTGAAAATTTAAGACAAATATATTATATGTATTTTATTTAAAAAACACATAAAAACTATTAATAAGAAAAATAGTTTTCCTTTGTGGGAACAGCGCACATATTTAAATAAATATAAATAAATATTAATACATTACATGTATTTTATAAAAACAACACAAAAAACTATCAATATAATATAATATAATATAATATAATATAGTATAATAATATTTAAATTAAAAAATATATACTAATATATTACATGTATTTTGTAAAAACAACACTCAGTATAATAAAATAATATAATATAATTAATATAATATAATATAATATAATATAATATAATATAATATAATATAATATAATATAATATAATATAATATAATATAATATAATATAATATAATATAATATAATACATAGTTTGCCTGGTGAGAGTTGTGCACATGTGTATTTATGAAATAAAATAAAATAAAAATAATAATAAAAAAGATTAAATACAAATATAAAAATAAAAGAAAAATTAATTTAAAAAATATTAATAATACTAATATTTGTATAAATATTAATATTAATAATAAAAGACAAAATATAATATCAGATAAGTGGTTTGACCAGTGGGAACAGAATTTGTATTTCAGGAATTTATTAAACCCAAAATTCTTGATCATTTAAATACAACTTGACCTCATGTCAACATAAGGCATCTGCTTAATCTTTAAAAATCAATTATTATTATATTTGTATAAAAAGTCCTACTTTTTACAATCCAGTCTATTCCTAAAAACAGCCTTTTTTATTCTAATTACAGATGTAAATGGTTTACAGGCCTCTCTTTGTACAGTTTAGCAGCGTGGCTTGTCTTGTTTAATTTTGCTTACTTGTTGAATAAAGGATGAACCTGTGCTGGAGTGTGTGTTTATTAGTGTGTGTGTGTGTGTGTGTGTGTGTGTGTGTGTGTGTGTGTGTGTAGTAGCAAGACACAAAGCAGGTGTATACACAGCTCCACTCTCAAACAAAGCCGGTGACGGGCAGTTCCCAGGAAGGGGTAACGTGGCGTAAAATCTATGCACAGCCTTTCTTTGTTGCGATTCGGGCCTAATCCATCTGAGCACTCTGTAATAAAAGTTAGCAACTGGTTGTTGCGAGAGGGAACCAGCAACTGGATAACACCAATAATGTAGCCATGGTTACTCAGTGATGCCCAGCTCAATGAAAAACATTTGCTATTCATTCAGTTTTTATGCCTTTTAAGTATTTATCAAATTTAGGTCTTGAATTAATCTAATTGAATTTGGGTAGCATGAACTTTACACACTTTACACAGCAGCGCCTTGTTGTTCTCTCCATATGATCAGCATCTTAAAATCTAGCTAAACTGGAAAAATACGTAATTAAAAATGTGTTGTTTTCCCTGCATGTAAAGCCTGACATAAAAGTTATATATTGAATATATTTATTCAGAGGCACAAACTGAGCACAAATATGCAATTTGGTGCAGATGTTGATATTAATATGGCCAGAAAGTAAGATGAAATTCTTATGACTAACATAAATTGCCTATAAATATTTTCATGATCAAAGCTCTATAGTTTTATCGTGGGAGTGAAACATAATCCAATGCAATACAATGATGACTTCAAAAGCCTGATGGATCCCTTTTAATATTTACATTTTACCATGATTTTTCAGTTCAGTTCAGTAAATGTTCATCTTGAAATATTACTAACAGTGCAAAAGGTATTATTGCCTTTTACTTGCTAAAAAGTATAAACTATCAATTAGATGACTGATGTTTTTCAGCAAAGTTTTGATCATGTTGGTAATTAAAAATGACCATGTGTCTGTCCTTAGAAATACATGTGTCAAAAATGATATAGCAGGCTTTATAGGGTATATTTTGCGTAATATAATATAATATAATATAATAATATTAAAGTAGGTTGATTAATGCGAACAGTGGACATATGTATGTATTAAATACAATCATAAAATAAAAATAAATATTAAATGCAAATATATTGCATGCATTTTATAAAAATAACAAAAATAATTTAAAAAATAATAAAATACAAAAATACTATTTGTATTATTATGTATTTATTAAATAAAATCACAAAATAAAATTGTATATAAAATGCAAATATATTACATGTATTTGATAAAAATAACAACAATAATAATAAAACATTAAAAAAAATATAAAATAATATAATATTACAGTAGTTTGCCTGGTGGGAACAGTGGACATGTGTATGTATAAAATAAAATAATT
>NC_133363.1:58348323-58418323 GCF_049309525.1 Garra rufa
TACATGCGACAGATCGCTTACGGGGTTTGCGTATTCTACGACAGAGTGCGTGCTCATGACAGATGGACGTGGCTGTGTATCAAAGGTAAAAAAATATATAAATACTGTTCAGTTTCTCACAAAAACCGATCGTTTCGTGTCTTAAGACATCAATGTATCGTCACGAGCCGCAGGGTGTAATTTGGATTTGTCTGTGCATGTTTTTGTTTACTTTTTAAGGTTTGGTGCCCATCTACGTCTATGATAAGGCTGGCAGACTGCACCAGTTTTCTTTAAAAATCTTTGTTTGTGTTTTTCTGAGGAAACAAAGTCACCTACATCTTGGATGACCTGGGGGTAAGCAGATAAACATCAAATTTTCCTTATTGGGTGAACTATCCCTTTAATGCTTGATTTATAAGCCTACCTACAAGTATGAAATTAAAGTATGGAAATACAATTATTAAAAACATTATAGATACGCTTTTAAATCAAGAATAAAGCATTTATAGCTGTATTTACAAACTGCTTATTAATGTCTTTTAATGCTTTATAAATGATGAATTAACTGTTTACTAATGTTTAACTAATGATTAATAGCGTGCCGTTATTATAAAGTGTTACCCATTTTAAAACTTTTGTATAGTTTCTGGTGTTTTAAGGTCAATTCTGTTCTTCCAGATACCTCTGTCTAATAAAGAGAGGCAGAGACGGTTCAGAGCCAGAATAAACACAGATGCAGAAGCTAGGGCTGAGTATCTTAGTAAAAAGAGAGCAAGGTATTAGGGTGATGATTCAGTGGAACAATAATGTGTCAGTAACAAGCAAACTTGAAATATTAATCGAAATAGGTTCACACTCATTTGCAATAAGCCTAAATGTTTTAGCGGTGTAATGTGTTATTACACATTATACACTATACCCCTGGACATTGTTTATGAAGCATTATAATTTTACAGATTTACTGTAATATTTAGAAAATACGATTGTAATGAAATTGGTGTGATTACAACCTGCATCTTGTCACAACCCTGTCTGTCATTGGTTTCACCCATTGTCTCCCCCTGCCATTCTGTTGTGATTTGGTTTAGCCCTATGATTAGTCTTCGTTAGTGTCATCTGTATCACCTGTGTTTTCTTGATTAGTTTGCCTTTATAAGTCTGTCTTTGAGTTTAGTCTTTTGTCGGTCTTTAACGTTATCTGGATGTGTGTGAAAGCCCTCTGTGTTCCTGCCTGTTCCTGCCTTGTTCATCTTGGAGAATTCTATTAAATTTATTGTTGATTGTTAATCTCGTCTATCGTCTCGTCTCGTCCTGCACACCCGCGTGACAGAAAGACCGACCAAAAAAAAAAAAAAATTCACGGCGTCTTCCCCTGCGTTTATTTTCCGTTTTTTTTGTATCAGTGTTTAGTTTATTTTTTTTTTTCTCCCCCGTCATGAATGATCCCGCCGTCCTCATCCTCCTCCTGAAGCAGGGGAACCGCTCTCTCGAGGACCACACCAGAGACTTTATATTCCTCGCCCCGTTTACGCACTACCCGGACAGTTGCCTATGCACGTTCTACCGCGTGGGACTTAATGATAACATCCAGAGGCAGCTGTCCGGGGAGGGTCCTCGAGAGAGCCTCGCCGACTACATCGAGTGGGTGCTGGTGTCCAGCAGAGCTTCGTTGACCGCGAAGGATGACACCAGCCCCACTCCAGACCCAGAACCCAGCCCAACATCACCCCGACAAGCGGAGTTGCAGCCCGAGCCCACCGACGATGGAGAGCCCGAGCCGAGAGCGACAGAGCCAGAGCCGGACCCATCGGACCAGGTGCGAGAGCCGACTGCTACATCCGCGACGGTGGAGTACGACGTGGAGCAAGAGAGGGCTACAGAGAGCCCTGCCCACTGCACCACCACTGGGGGTGAGAATGAGCAACACTCTGGGGACTTAATAGACTTTTCCACAGAACCACTGACCTGCCTGAACTTCCCACCCACCCGCCCTCTTCTGCCTATGCCTGAGTCTCCGCTGGTCCCGTCCAGCCATCCTGAGTCTCCGCTGGTCCCGTCCAGCCATCCTGAATCTCCGCTGGTCCCGTCCAGCCGTCCTGAATCTCCGCTGGTTCCGTCCAGTCGTCCAGAGTCATCGCTGATTTCGCCCAGCCTTCCAGAATCTCCGCTATCACCTGTCAGTCCCCCTGCTCACCCTCAGTCATCCACCTGTGCAGTGGGCTCGCCGCGGGACTGCCAGCTTCCATCGGCGTCTCGGCTGGAGGATTCCTCAGCTCCGCCTCCAGCCTCCGAGTCCTGGACTCCGCCTCGGCCCTTCGACCCCGCGGTTCCACCACGGCTCTCGACGCCCTCCTCTCCACCGTCGCCCGTCGATCCACCAGCTCCACCGGGCTCCATCGTCTTTCCGGCTCCGCCCTGGTCAGTCGTCACCCCATCGGCTCCTCAGGACTCTGCTCCTCCGGCTGTGCCTCGTCGCGCCGTCCCACCGGCTCCTTGGGACTCCTCCTTCCTGCGGGCACAGCCTCCATCCTCTGTCGCTCCGGCTCCGCCGCGGATCTCCGGGACTCCGCCTCCGCCTCGGGCGCCAGAGCCTGTTCCACCTTGGCCCTCCGGATCCTCGGCGTCACCCCGGATCATCGGCTCTCCGTCTCCGCCTCGGGCTCCTCCGCCATCTGCTCCGCCTCTGTCGGTCGGCCCCATGGAGTCGGCACGCCTTCCTCCACCATGGCTCCTCCCTCCGTCGGCTCCACCGTGGGCCGTCATCATGGCTGTGGTCTGGGTCAGTTCTTCCTGCTTCAGGTCCCTCCTGTTTCCTCCCTGGCTCCTCCCACCTTCGTCGCCCCCCCTGGACTCTCATGACTTTGTTTGTTGTCCCCCTCCAGGGGTACCGTCCTCCGCCCAAGCCTCCTCCCTTATGTACTCTGTTGTTCCGCCCCTCTCGTTTTTTCCACGGCGCGAGGACGCGCCTTTCCGGAGGGGGGCGTGATGTCACAACCCTGTCTGTCATTGGTTTCACCCATTGTCTCCCCCTGCCATTCTGTTGTGATTTGGTTTAGCCCTATGATTAGTCTTCGTTAGTGTCATCTGTATCACCTGTGTTTTCTTGATTAGTTTGCCTTTATAAGTCTGTCTTTGAGTTTAGTCTTTTGTCGGTCTTTAACGTTATCTGGATGTGTGTGAAAGCCCTCTGTGTTCCTGCCTGTTCCTGCCTTGTTCATCTTGGAGAATTCTATTAAATTTATTGTTGATTGTTAATCTCGTCTATCGTCTCGTCTCGTCCTGCACACCCGCGTGACACATCTAATACTCATTATTATTATTATTATTGTGTGTAGCTACTACAAATCAAGACCAGTTCCCAAAAAGCCTGTTGTACTTTTTTTAAATCATTAAAAACTGTGAGTTTTGCAACTGTCAAGTGTATCTTACTTAGTTTCAAATTTGATTGTTGGAAAGAAAAATTATACTGATGATGGTTTTTATGGTAATCCTGAAAAATATGGCAGAATGTCATTCCGTCTAACAGTATGTCCTTCTGGCTAACAATGACACGGGCAATTCAATTAACCCATATTTGTGTGTTAGATTACAAAATTCAGTTTTTTGTTGAGTTAATGATAAAACAAGTCTTATTTACTTTATTGGAAAACATTTTTAAACATTTTCCAGTTTTTTTTTTTTATTTGGTTCTGAATTTTGAATTAGCAGCAGCCCAAAATGAGCCTGTGTCTATATGAAATCCCAAATTGATTATATTAATTGTGATTAAAATGTAGTTTTCTGAGCACTAATTGTTTGTTGAGCTCCAAATATGGAGATCAGTGCATTTGTATATGCCAACAATGGTAGAAATGTAATTAATTAAAAAATTCATTACGTTACCCAGGAATGACATTTTCATGAGGAAAAAGATCTGATTCATCAAAAAAAAAGGTTAATTACATTCTTGAAATGTGTAAATATCATTGCATTACATACACAACACTGTAATAAGTATAGAAAGTCCTAACATTTAAATTTTTAGCCAGTTTTATTTTTTTTCACATTTTAAATCCTTATCCGTCATTCACCCATATAACATTAGTCAAGCATAGTAAAAAAATACCATATTTGATTCCAAAAAGGATATTTTGCTATATAAACTTTGTAGCAGATAAAAGGAAGATAATTGCAACTTTCTCACAATTCTGACTTTTTCCTTGAGAATTGCATGATATAAACTTGCAATTGCGAGTTATAAAGTCAGAATTGCAAGTTTGAATCACACAATTCTGACTTTTTTTACTCCAAAATGTGGCAAAGTTGAAATTGCAATATAAAAAGTCAGAAATTCTGAGAAAATATCAGTTTTCCCCCTCAGAATTAGACCTTATAACTTGCAATCAATGTATTAACTCATTTGTTAACTTCACATCAAACAAAACCTGCTAAAAAAAGCAATTATTGCACAGACTGAATGCATAAGGAAAAGTACAGCACAATCGGTGTAGTTGAGTCTTATGAGTCGGTTCTTTTAATGAACCGTTCAGAAGACTTGGTTTAAATCCATCTAGCGAATCCTTCACTGAATTAACTCAGAGTGGATAATGTATCAGCATATGAGTCACTTACTGAAATGAAAATTGATAGAAGATGTGGAAATCAGTGTTTTTTTGTAGCTAACCATTTGAAGATGGTTAGATGTCAATTTTTTTTTCGCAGTTGCGAGCTTATATCCCACAATTCTGACTTTATAATAAGTTTTTATCATACAATGCTGAGAAAAAAAAGGAATGATTGAGTTTATATCTCAAAATTCTAACGTCATAACAGTCTGATACATCTAGGATTTGTGAAAAAAGGCGGAATTGTGAGATAAAAAGTTGCAATTACCTTTTTTTTATTCTTTATTCAGTGGCGAAAATGGTCGTCTATAAATAAATAAATAAAAATACAAAAAAATGCAAAAAACAAATAAGTAAAAAGGCTAAGTCCAAACTAGTGCTTAACCGCTTCTGACCTGTTAAATGCACAGAAATAGGCATCTTCTGGGCATCTTCTGAGATTTTGTTATGCAGAATACATTAATATATAACATTAGTCAAGCATAGTAAAAAAAGACCATATTTGATGCCAAAAAAGGATATTTTGCTATATAAACTTATCACAATTCTGACTTTTTTCCTCAGAATTGCATGATACAAACTTGCAATTGCGAGTTATAAAGTCAGAATTGTGAGTTTGAATCACTCTGCAACTCTGACTTTTTTTCTCCTAATTGTTAAAGTCAAAAATTCTGAGAAAATATCAGTTTTCCCCCTCAGAATTAGACCTTATAACTTGTAATCAATTTATTAACTCATTTGTTAACTTCACAACAAACAAAACCTGTTAAAAAATGATTGCACAGGCTGAATGCATAAGGAAAAGTACAGCACGATCTGTGTAGTCCAATTCACATACGAGTCTCAAGAGTCGGATCTTTTAATGAATCGTTCAGAAGACTTGGTTTAAATCCATCTAACGACTCCTTCTCTGAATTAACTCAGAGCGGATAATGTATCAGCATTTGAGTCACTTACTGAAATGAAAATTATTAGAAGATATGGAAATCATAGTGGTTTTCTGTAGCAAAAGAAGTATACTGTAGTCAGAATTGCAAGTTTGTATCATACAATTCTGACTTTTTTTCTCCAAATTGTGACATAAACTTGACATTGCGCATTAAAAAGTCAGAATTCTGAGAAGATATCTGTCTTTTTCCATTTTATGAACTCATTTATTAACTTCACATCACACAAAACCTTTAAAAAAAAACGATTATTGCACAGGCTGAATGCATAAAGAAAAGCACAGCACGATTTGTGCAGTCCAATTCACAATCGAGTCTCAAGAGTCGGTTCTTTTAATAAATCGTTCAGAAGACTTAGTTTAAATCACTCTAATGAACCCTTCACTTAATGAATGTACCAGTATATAGTCACTCAATGAAATAAAAAAATGTAAGAAGATGTGGAAATCATGAAAGAGATTTCCTCTAGCCAACCATTTGAATCAGTCAGCGAATCACTGAATCGTTTAGAATTCAAACAAGAATGTAGGCATATATACAAGACTGGAGACCACATGTAATAATTTATCAACAAATTATGAAGCACTACAGCTCACCACAGTGTGTTTAGCATTTAGAGAGGTGTGTTTTTTTTTTTTTTGCATGGGGATGAACAATGATATGCAAACCCATTAGCACTAACTTGCTGGCATCTCCCAGGGGGATCATTTCATTAGTCTGGCTATAAAGAGGATTAATTGTCATAAGAGGGAAGCACTGCCATGTGTTAGCCAAATAGCACCTCGGCACATACGTTACAAGTTCAAACCACAGCCTACGGAAGCCACAGACTGAAAAAATATGAGTTCAATCATTACTAATGAGCTGACAACCTTTATTTGTACACAAGAAATGCAAGTAATTATTTTGATTTCTATGCATACATCAATGGTGCCAATTACACAGGCCTTGCAATTTGTCTCTGATTGGAGGTTGGATCTGGAAAGAAAATGCCTATATATATATATATATATATATATATATATATATATATATATATATATAGACACAAACAGACATACACTCATGTAACTTGAGGGGAGTGTTATCAGAGATCTGGGTCAATAAATTATAGATGATGCGTTATCTAAGAGAAAAGTGCCAGAATGTTTCTAAACAGAGTTGCTTTCATCTTCGTCTTGGGTTAGTCTGCTTCAGCGAGTTTGATATCATTTCTGACCCACTCATGACTGACCACATTTGCGTGCTAAATCTAATAGTCTTTTTGATGTATCCTGCATCCTGTTTTCACGGACTCAAATATTCCTTTGCACTATGAATGACCATTCAATGTAGAGCCGTCAAAGACACAGCCTCGGGGCCAAATGCGTCCCAGTGAGGAGATCAATCTGACCCACAGGATTATTACTGCTATTTATTTATTAACTACTATTTATTCATTATATCTGTTTTTTTAGCTGTAGCAGTATCCAATAAATTATGGAAGCCAGTTTTCGCCACTGAATAAAAATACAAAACAGAAATTGTGACTTTTTCATCTCACAATTGCATAATAAACTTGTAATTTTGAGTTAAAAAGTCAGAATTGCAAGATATAAAACAATTCTCTTTATTCTCAAAACTGCTTGATACAAAGTTGCAATTCTGACTTTTTTGTTTATATTGTGAGATATAAACTCGAAATTGCGTGTTAAAAAATTAGAACTGCGAGATATAAACTCGCAATTCTGAGAAAATTTCAGTCTTTTTTCCACCCTCAGAACGGGAGATTATAACTCGGAATAAATGTATTAACTCTCTAAAAAAAACTCACAATTCTGCATTATTTTTCTTACAATTGCAAGCTTATATTTCACAATTCTGACTTCATAACTCGCAATTGCGAGTTTGTATCATGCAATTGTTGAAAAAAAAGTTTTTTTTGTTGAAAAAAAAAAAAGAGACAGAATTGTGAGTTTATATCTTGCACTTCTGACTTTTTTAACTCACAATTACAAGTTTATTATGCAATTGTGAGATGAAAAAGTCGCAATTTCCATTTTGTATTTTTATTCAGTGGTGAAAACTGGCTTCCATAATTTATTGGATACTGCTACAGCTAAAAAAAGTTTTTTTTTTTAATTTCTATTCTTTATTCAGTGGCGAAAATGGGATTCCATAATAAATAAACTAATAAAAATACAAAAAAATAAATAAAATAAAAAAATAAAAAAGTAAAAAGTTTTAGTCCAAATTGGCGCTCAACTGCTTCTGACCTCTTTAATGCACAAAAATAGGCATCTTCTGGGCATTTCTAGGTTTATGTTATGCAAAATACATTAACATATATATATATATTATATATATATATACACACATATATATATATATATATATATATATATATATATATATATTAGTCAAGCATAGTAAAATAAGTGCCTAGATTTGAAGATATTTTCTTTCAATTTGCTATATAAACTTTGTAGAAGACAATAAAAAAGGTAATTGCGACTTTTAAATCTCACAATTCTGACTTTTCTCCTCAGAATTGAGTGATATAAACTTGCAATTGTGAGTTAAAAAGTCAGAATAGTGAGATTTAAACTCACTCAATTCAGACTGTTTCCTCAGAAAAGCATGACTTTTTTTTTTAAATTGGAAAATACTGAGATATAAACTCGCAATTCTGAGAAAATGTGTCTTTTTTCCCCCTCATAATTGGACATTATAACTAACAATCAATTTATTAACTTCATATCTCACAATTCTAAGAAAATAAAAGTCAGAATTGCGAGTTTAAATCTCACAATTCTGACTTTATAATTGTGAGATAAAAAGACATAATTACCTTTTTTTTAAATTCTTCATTCAGTGGTGAAAACAGGCTTTCTATAATAATAATAATAAAAAAAAAAATACAACAAATAAATAAGTAAAAAGGCCTAGTCCAAACTAGTGCTCAACTGCTTCTGACCTCTTTAATGCACAAAAATAGGCATCTACTGGGCATTTCTGGGTTTACGTTATGCAAAATCCATTAATATATATATTAGTCAAGCATAGTAAAAAAAAGAACATAGATTTGATGTCAAAAAAAGAGATATTTTCTTTCACTTTGCTATATAAACTTTGTAGCAGAAAATAAAAAAGGTAATTGCGACTTTTTTCATCTCACAATTCTGACTTTTCTCCTCAGAATTGAGTGATACAGACTTGCAATTGTGAGTTAAAAAGTTTTTTTCTCAGAATTGCGTGATATAAACTCCCAATTCTGATTTTTCCCCCTCCAAATTATGATATAAATTCATAATTGTGCATTAAAAAGTCAGAATCGTGATACATTGAGCAATAAACTCACGATTTTTCCCCCTCAGAATTGGACATTATAACTGGCAATTAATTTATTAACTTAATATCTCACAATTCTAGGGGGAAAAAAAGTCAGAATTGTGAGATATAAACTCGCAGCTGCAAGAAAAAAGTATGAATTGTGAGATAAAAAGTCAGTTTCCTTTTTTAAAATTCTTTATTCAGTGCAAAAATGGGCTTTCATAATAATAAAAAAATACAACAAATAAATAAGTAAAAAGGCTTAGTCCAAACTAGTGCTCAACTGCTTCTGACCTCTTTAATACACAAAAATAGGCATCTTCTGGGCATTTCTGAGTTTATGTTATGCAGAATCCATTAATAAATAGTCAAGCACAGTAAAAAAAGAGCATATTTGATGCCAAAAAGGATATTTTCCTTTATGTTGCTATATAAACTTTCATTGTGCGCTCAATAAAATGCTACCACTAAGCAGACGAGTGAAAAATGAATAGTGTTTGTGAGAAAACTCACTGGGACTCTGCTTAGCATTTCAAATCATTTTGCAAACGGGGCAATACGCTTATAATCCAGATGAAATATTTATTTTCCAATCGCAAAAGACAAATTTAGACTGAGGCAATAGTTTCCCTGGCAGATTTTCCCTCTACAGCGATAAAACATCTGTGTCAGCATCACTGGAAACAATGTAGAACAGAGACACATCACACGGACAGACGGGAAGTGCAGAAACCAAATGAAGCATGCAGTAACTCTGATAGATTTAGGAAATACATTTTGAATTGATTGCTACTGGTGAGATGTGCAAACACATTCATGCTTCGCTCGGGTCCAGTTACTCGAGAAGCACAACTGCGCAAGAGAACGAGGCGGACGACGCGTTTGGGCTCGTGTGTTTAACAGCTTGTTGAACTTCCACTCTGGGTTTCGGCTCCCAACCAGAGACACGATATGTGCTTGGTGTCATCTTTGATTTGAATTTCCAGTTTCCCATACCTGCTGTTCATCCTCTTTCCAGTCACTGCAAACTCATCATGACAGCTTCCCTTGTCTGGGGCAAAGCGGACTAACTCAACAGATGTTCCACAGCGCTTGGCTGGTGTTTCTCCTTCGCCAGTGCATCTGATTAAAGAACTAGGCTTTTAAGATTTTGGCTCGGCTTGCCAATTCATTAAACAATTTAATGAAATCAATTATATAATATGCCAATCAACTCACGGAATTATTTGTAAATACATCAGTGCTTGCTGAGAAACTCTTTTCAATGAAGAAAATGACTTCATTAACAGACCTGCTTTATCCCACTGCTCAGCAAAAAACTAAAAAATCTGAAATAGTTGTTTAAACCCTGAGAGGTTTTTTGAGGACGTTGCCTGTTGCTGCTGATTTAAGTTACAATGTGTTCACAGAAAGCAAAGTAACATGGCGACCTTAGTTTGTTCCTTCTTTATGCTCTTGTTACTATGGGAGAACAGACAGACGGCCGGCATTAATGATGTATCCGCTTGAGCTTAAAACAGCTTGTGTTCATTAATTGATTGACTATTATGTAATCATGGAGAATCATTAATGTAGTGCACAAAGAGGAAGTGTACACTGGCAAATAAAAGATTTATAATTAGCCATGAGGAACTATGATTCCAAAAGGAAAATGCACTCTAATCATTTGTTAATACAACAATTGCCAAAGCGAATATACAGGTGCATCTCAATAAATTAGAATGTTTTGGAAAAGTTCATTTATTTCAGTAATTCAACTTAAATTGTGAAACTTGTGTATTAAATAAATTCAATGCACACAGACTTTGGTTCTTTTAAGTGTGATCATTTGGCTCACATTCAACAAAAACCCACCAATTCACTATCTCAACAAACCTGCAAAGGTTCTGAGCCTTCACAATGGTCTCTCAGTTTGGTTCACTAGGCTACACAATCACGGGGAAGACTGCTGATCTGACAGTTGCCCAGAAAACAATCATTGACAGCCTTCACAAACATTCATTGCCAAAGAAGCTGGCTGTTCACAGAGTGCTGTATCCAAGCATGCTAACAGAGAGTTGAGTGAAAGGAAAAAGTGTGAAAGAAAAAGATGCACAACCAACCGAGAGAACCGCAGCCTTGAGAGGCTTGTCAAGCAAAATCGATTCAAGAATTTTGGTGAACTTCACAAGAAATGGACTGAGGCTGGGGTCAAGGCATCAAGAGCCACCACACACAGATGTGTCAGGGAATTTGGCTACAGTTGTCGTATTCCTCTTGTTAAGCCACTCCTGAAACACAGACAATGTCAGAGGCGTCTTACCTGGGCTAAAGAGAAGAAGAAATGGACTGTTGCCCAGTGGTCCAAAGTCCTCTATTCAGATGAGAGCAAGTTTTGTATCTTTGAGTCTGGAGGAATGGTGGAGAAGCTCATAGCTCAAGTTGCTTGAAGTCCAGTGTTAAGTTTCCACAGTCTGTGATGATTTGGGGTGCAATGTCATCTGCCTTGTGTTGGTCCACTGTGTTTTTGAAGTCACTGCACCATTTACCAAGACATTTTAGAGCACTTCATGCTTCCTCTGCTGACCAGCTTTTTAAAGATGCTGATTTCATTTTCCAACAGGATTTGGCATCTGCCCACACTGCCAAAAGCATCAAAAGTTGGTTAAATGACCATGGTGTTGGTGTTGGTGTGCTTGACTGGCCGGCAAACTCACCAGACCTGAAGAGAATCTCTGGGGTATTGTCAAGAGGAAAATCAGAAAGAAGAGACCAAAAAAAGCAGATGAGCTGAATGCCACTGTCAAAGAAACCTAGGCTTCCATACCACCTCAGCAGTGCCACAGACTGATCACCTCCACGCCACGCCAAATCCAGGCAGTAATTAAAGCAAAAGGAGCCCCTACCAAGTATTGAGTACATATACAGTAAACGAACATACTTTCCAGAAGGCCAACAATTCACTAAAAAATGTTTTATTGGTCTTATGAAGTATTCTAATTTGTTGAGAAAATGAATTGGTGGGTTTTTGTGAAATGTGAGCCAAATCATCACAATTAAAAGATCCAAAAACTTAGACTACTTCAGTCTGTGTGCACTGAATTTATTTAATACAAAAGTTTCACAATTCGAGTTGAATTACTGAAATAAATGAACTTTTCCACAACATTCTAATTTATTGAGATGCACCTGAATATCTAAACAATCATTATAAATAATGTGATTAGCACTATAGTCCACAGCAATCCATTTCACACTTGAGTTTGTCACATCTGTCTATGGTAGAATGAGGAATAAATGTCTGTGGACTTTTTCAAAAATTTATAACACTAAAAACTGCCAGGTTTTCTAATAACTTCTGCTTTGAAATGTTCAGGTGAGAGAGCTTCAGTTTAATATCAGTGCATTGCCTGGGTTGACTGAATTTGATGGTAATTAGCATCAACTATGCTACTGGCGTCTCAGTGTGCCTGCTAATGCACATTCCAGCACATCCACTGACAGTTAGCATAGCAGGTAGAATAAATTCTCAATTTCTATCCTAATTAATCGTTAAACTACAGGGAAAACTAGAATGCAGCACATGATCCCAAATGGAAAGCTGTCTAATATTCATAAGGACATAGCTTCAGTCGAAGCCTTAAGCATATATTTCACTAACCACATTTTTAACTAACTAAACACAAAGCAACAGTGCTTGCTCATTTTGAGATGAACATCATAACCTGGAGTCTAAAGAGAGCCTATACGGTGAGGAAGTGAACTGTGCATGATTCAGAACAATGACTCCTGTGAATTAGTCAATTTGATTCGCCAAACAGTTTGACTGATTTAGTATTCATACTTTGCATGAAAATAAATAAATAAATAAAAATACATGCATACTACAGGTCAATTCCATTTGTTAGCTCCAAGTTACAGTATGTATGCAAAGCTTTTACCTACCATCAGATGCTTTTTGTTTATAAGATCCATGTGATTCTTTCTATCATACAAAAACTCATATCACATGACTTCCAAAGACTCAAAAATGAAAAAGACGTGTCTAATTAATTGAAAAAACATGAAACTTACACAATTTAACAGCAATTTATTACATTTTAAGGCTTTATGAAATGCTTTTTTTCACAAATTCATTCTGTTTTCCATTAGTTTTCCTAATTCCATTTTAATTGTTTCATTAAATTTTTTATAATCAAAGCATTTCCAAATAATTTATTTTATTTTATTTACATATACAGTGCCTTGTAAAAGTACTCACACCCCAATTCAAGTTTTATGTTGCTGCCTTATGTTAAACTGCTTTAAATTACATTTTTCACACATCAATCTACACTCCATACACCATAATGACAAAGCAAAAACAGAATTGTCACAACTTAATACATTTATTTAAAAAACTGAAATAAGTACATTGCATAAGTTTTCATACCCTTAACTCAGTACTAAGGTCAAGCACCTTTTCAGCCTCAAGTCTTTTTGGGTATGATGCAACAAGTTTTGCACATCAGGTGATCAGCAGTGCCTGGTTTCCTTCAAACATGATGCTTGGAACTGAGGTTCCTCAGACCAGAGCATTTTATTTCTCACAGTTTGAGGGTCCTTTAGGTGTTTTCATTTATCTTCACTGAGGAGATCCAGATTGGTGGAGTGCTGCAGTGATGTTTGTCCTTCTGTAAGTTTCTCCTATCTCCACATATGATCATGGAGCTCAACTAGAGTGACCATCAGGTTCTTGGTCACCAGTCTAACCAAAGCCTTTCTCCATCAATTGCTCAGAGGCCAGCTCTAGGAAGAGTCCTGGTTGTTTCAAATTTTTCCATTAGGGGTAATGGAGACTAAAGTTTCTGTGAACCTTCAATACAACAGAATTTTTTTTGAACTCTTCCCCAGATGTGTGGCTTGATGCAATCCTGTTTCTGAGCTCTACAAACAGCGCGTTTGGGCTATTCATTCACACAGAGATGCGCAGAACATGCGGGATTCATGTTTAAATAGTATTTAAAGTCTATATCGCATTTTAATTTAAGCGTACTGAACTACTTTTTATTTATTAATCCAAAATTTGGCAAATTCCGTGAAATTCCGCATATACGGTAAATGTCATTTTTTGGACCAGATTCTGCAATTTTGTTTGCGTTTTCCACATTGCGGAAATCATAGGGCCCTAAACGATGCGTTAAGGAAACATGATGTAGAGATAAAGAACAATCAACAGGCTACTAAAATTCTACTTAGTGCTTCAAGATGCAAGACCTTGGACTGATTTGAGTGTAATCAGTTGGAAAGAAGTTGAACTTACACTGAACGGTATTTATTCAGCCAGGCCTTAGAGAAATTAAAATGGTTTCTTTGGAATAAAATCAAGCCTTTGATTTTAGAGTATTATAAGATTCAGTTTTGTGATGAAAATTGAATGGGAAAAGAAGAACAGCCACATTACGGAAAAAAATCGTTAACGGGACTCTGTGGGCTGTAGTTATTTTTATCGATCCTTATAACAGCCTCTATCACTTACAAACGTTATGAAACAGTCTTTACGTCTGTCTCGACTTTTGTTAAAATGGGACATTTCCCTTTGATTTTTCAAAGAACTGCACCTATATATTAGAAATAGAGATGCCAGAACAGGAAATTGTTACTTTTGGCTGCTTCTGAAAAGTCTAGTTTTGATGTCCACTTTGAGAGCACTATTAAATTTACCAACAAATGTCCCTTCTGACCTTTTCAGCAGTGATGAACAGAGTGCTTTGTGATTTTATCAGACTTTCTGCTGAAGAGGTGAATCGAGTCAAGTTATAAATATGTCTAGCAACAGCCTCCAGACACTGAGGACATCCACTTATGAGAGATGATTTCATTCTCAGTCGAGCGGCAGAGGTCCAGAAAATGGGAATATTTTGAAAGACTGTGTTATTAATACAAAACAGATATACAAAACATATTCTGCCAAAAGGTCACGGCCTGCTGGCTTTACCGCCAGTCAATTGCTCTGAGCCGTGATGGTAATATCAATGCTTTTCACACAGTCTGCACTTTTATTGGGACATGTTTCTCAAACTAATTCAGCTAGCAGGTTTTCAAAGCAAGGAAAAAACACTTTCAAACACACACAGGCTCTTAGCTTCTATCCTTGACGGACATTTTACAGAGTTTTTGCTAAACTGCTTAAAAGCACAACCTCAAAAATGACCACAGAACTGATTCCACACCCATCTCGACACATAATTTATGTTATAAACATCACAAAGCTGAAATTTCAGTCAGAGCTGCTATACGGAAAGCACTTATTTCAAGGCCAATGCAAAACCATGTACAGGGTTCATAAACTGGATATTTAAGCAACATCATTAACCGCACAGAGACACTCCACAGTCTTTCACTGACATATTAATGCATATTGCAGACAAAGCTGACAAGTACTATTCAAAATCTCAGTAATAATTGGCTTCTACTCAATTTATGGCCGTCAGCCAGTCTATTATTGTAATATCAAGCATTTCAGAAGAAACCACTCCTGAACGGCAACTAAAAACACAATGAACTAAAAACATACACATTGGTCAGAAAGTGTCGTCCTGTCTAAGTATGAATGTCTCAATTGGAATTAGCTGCAATGTGGGCCACAGTTTACGTTGCAAATTAAAAGCTTGGCCAAAGCAATGAAAAAAAAAAAAGTAACATATTCAGATCAGTCACCTTTCTTCTTGTTTTCTTAATCCATATGGGTTAGGTTTACAGCAATAAGATTTGTAGCAATAGCCTAAAATACATAGTATGGGTTAAAATTATTATTTTTTTCTTTATGCTAAAAAATCATTAGGATATTAAGTAAAGATCATATTCCATGAAGATATTTTGTAAATTTACAACAGTAAATATATGAAAACAATTAGTAACATGCATTGCTAAGAACTTCATTTGGACAACTTATATTTGATTTTTTGCACCCTCAGATTCCAGATTTTCAGGTTGTATCTCGGCCAAATATTGTCCTTTCAACAAACCATACATCAATGGAAAGCTTATTTATTCAGCTTTTCAGATGATGTATAAATCCCAATTTCAAAATATTGACAATTATGACTGGTGTTGTGATCCAGTGTCATATTTTTATAGATGCTTTCTTAACCCTTGTGCGTCAAAAAAAAAGCTACACATAGGTGCAAAATGGACAAAACTTTCCATGTCCAAAACTGTTATAAAATATGATTTATTAATATTTTTGTCCACTTTCACTGATGTCGATTTTTTAACCAGCATCTGTTCCATAGATAATTTTCATTCATTAATTTTCAGAATTGCAACCCTTTAAATGCTGGTTTTTTGTTAATGCATATGCCAAATTTGAAAAAATAGCACAATCTAGTAAAAATGTAAAATTTGAAACCTTGCCAACAGAATGAACGCCTATTAGCAAATATTGGATCATTTTATAGTCGAATGGCCCCTGGTTAAAAAAATTGCAGTTTTAATGGGTTTCAATGTGGACATTTTGTCCTTAAGGTCCTGACTGTGAGTATTTTTTGTACGGAGAGTAAAATTGATTTTTTGAAGGAAATGAGGGTGAAATATTAAAATTTCAATAAAAAATAAACACCTGAGCCAAAATGTATGCAGTTGGCATTAACACAGGCACACTTATAACAAAAAAACAAAACTGAAATGGACAAAAATGTCCATAAGGTCACACAAGGGTTAAATTCCTTAAACATAAACATTCTCTCATCACAGTACTGTGATGTTGTTTTCTGCATGTAGAAGATGTTACACATCATTTTAACAGAGTTATGAAGTGATTTCAATACATAGAGGCCTTTCTTCTTGAATAAAGCCCAAAATCCTGCAATATTAGCATGTTAGTGTGTGTTTGTGATTCTGCAGACCGCGGTATGCACTTGGTAGATGCCAAATTACACCACTGCCAATGGTTCATGGGTTGCGTGATATGCCCTAATTATTAAAAACCATGAAGAAAACAAAAAGTACAAAAAATACAATCAGGACTAGATTAAACATTGGTTGCTCACTTGCAGTGAGAATAAACATGGTTTGTTTTTGGAGCTGTGAATTATTAGCTGTCCAAATTCCACAACCAAATGCTGATTTATAAACGTAAGCCTACTGAGCTTTTATGGTCAACTTAATATAGTACCATGAGTCAGTTGTATCGTTTGATTTTTAAGAAAACTGTTGCTCGAACTGTTGCTTGCATCTTCGATATTGAGGTCACCACTTCACCACTCCAACATAAAAAAGAAAAAAAAAATGAAAAGAAAACTGAGACCAATAGAAGTATAAGAAAGGCAGTATTACTTTTAGGGGGATTCCCAAATAAAATAAGCCAAACCATTTCCACATTTATTCCTCTTGTGGTTTCTGTCACATTAAATGTTTCTCCCTCATTTATATTTACATGAGCTTTGGCCGTACCATTTGCTAATCATTTAAAAGACCCATTTAGATTTCATGAGCCTTTCTAAATGATTCAGTTTTACTGTCTAATTTGCCAGCCACAGCCTTCTTAATGAAGTACATTAGGATTGCATTTAATTAAACCACTGCAGCGGCCTTAATTCAATTTCATCCCAGAGTGTTTGTAGTCCAATTAGATCAATTATACGTCGGCCAAACACCGCCACAAGCAAGATCTGCATGACACGACAGACATTGTTCACCTCCGCATATTCAGGCCAAATTAGAAGGACAATTAAATTAGAATTCTTAGATTCTCATGGTGATAAAATACGAGACAAAAGAGTCACAGAGGTGATGTAAGGACATGATGTTCTGAAAGTAGATCATATTTTTAAAGTAAAATATTTTGAATCTATTTATTTCATTTTAAAATATAAGAGAGATAATACAACATACTAAAGGTATATTATTATTATTAAAGGTATTTTTTTCTGGTAGTTCACAAAACATAAATACCAGGGAGTTTGTCATCCAAATGACAAACTCCCTGGCAGTTATCTGCTGGCTTGATGTAAATTACAGTCCCTGCTGTAGCTCAGTTTCCATTGTGTAGGAGCTTCTGCTGTGCCGCTGGCAAAAAGTAATTACGATCCTCCAGTTGGCAGCAAAGGCACTGAGATATTATATTTGACCAGAAATTTGGCACACTTGCACTCGGCGTTCTCAGATATTAATTAGGGTCATAGTAGGACCTTGATCCTAGACATGCCCTTTGATACTTATTTGCTTCCTTCAATTGGTCTATTATTCAAACTTTGAGATTCCTTTTTTCTCTGATATTGAAATAAGCCTGCTGACCACAAGCAAAGAAAGAACACCGAAGGATCATTCTGCATCCTAAATAGGATAATAAATGGCCACTTAGGATGCACTTTTATCCAATTCCTCTGGAGCAACACAAGGCAAACAAGCCTGACTTTCATTCATTGAAAAGAAATTAAGGTTTTTGAGGAAAACATTCTAGGATTGTTCTCCATATAGTGGACTTCAATGGTGGCCAACGTGTTGAAGGTCCAAAATGCAGTTTTAATGCAACTTCAAGGGACTTTACACGATCCCAGCTGAGCAATAAGGGTCTTGTCTAGTGAAACGATTGGCCATTTTTTAAAAAATAAATAAAAATGTATATACTTTTTAATCACAAACGCTCTTCTCACAAATGTTCCTCATCTGTCCGAGTTAAAAAGGTAGGGTAGGGTATCCAACATTGTTGTTTTATGTCTTTTTTTGTAAAGGGCGTTTGACTTTCTTTAGGGCTGCTTGATTATGGCAAAAATCATAATCATGATTATTTTGGTCAATGTTGTAGTTATGATTATTTAACACGATTATGACTGGGTCCAAAACTTTGTATTAGTGATTCATTTAAAGATAGCAATACAACAGAAAAAAGAAAAAAAATGCTTTTTTTGGGGAAAAAAAATACTGAATATTTAAAGTAGTCTAACAGCCTACTACAGAAATCGAATGTAATTAATTGAATGTAAAATAAAACAGCATCTTCACTGTAACAATTAAACATGCTTTGTTTCTTATTAAAACTAAAAAAGTACTTCATTCAAGAGCAGTGAGTGATTTTTCTCTTTGTATTTTTATGTTTTATCAATATTAAGCACAGAGACGGCAGAAGGAATATTATTTGTTGCCGCTTTAAGAGCCACACGGATCCAATAAACTGTTATACACATTTATGATCATTTAAGACATAACTGACAAGGGTTTAGATGAATAATCCCCAAGCGCCTCGTTTTGAAATATTGTTGCATGTATTTGACCGTTTAGGTGCGCACCTTGAGCTACAATATAACTTTAATGTTACATATCAGTGTTCTGCTCCATTTCTGAACGCATACACAGAACAGCGCAAGTTCTCTTTCTCGCTTTTAAAAACACATCAAAGAAACGTTAATAAATCAAGCACGTCCCGTTTTATGAAAGTCACGTTACATGATTTTGCTGATTTGCATGTGAAATTAGGCATAATGGAGCGAAAGCACACCGCTAAAGTCGAAATCAAAAGCGAAACTGAATTTCGATTATTTGCACAGCCCTAACTCCCTTTGCACATTTGTTGGGTTGGTACTTCTGCCTATGCCACGCATGATCATGTAATGTGTGAGCTCAAGCTATTGCAAAATGAGCATTTGCGATTAAAGCAAAAATGACCGATCATTTCACTAGACAAGACCCTTATTCCTCAGCTGGAATCATGTAGAGTGGTAATTACAGAAATTAATTACAAATGTAATTGCATATAGGTTTTTAAAAAAAGATAAGCACAATGTAAAAACATGTATGTACACAATAAGTACATTGTAACAAATGATTAATTTAAATGTAAGTACATAGTAGTTAAGACCACCTAATGTAAAGTGGGATCCAAAAATCAATTCACATATGAATCACAATTCAGTCTTCTAGCGATTTGTACGATTATATGTGACCCTGGACCACAAAACCAGTCTTAAGTCGCTGGGGTATATTTGTAGCAATAGCCAAAAATACATTGCATGGGTCAAAATTTTTTATTTTTATTTTATGCCAAAAATCATTAAGAAATTAAGTAAAGATCATGTTCCATGAAGATTTTTTGTAAAATTCCAACTGTAAACATATCAAAATGTAATTTTTGATTTGTAATATGCATTGTTAAGAACCTAATTTGGACAACTTTAAAGGTGATTTTCTCAGTCTTTTTGATTTTTTTGCATCCTCAGATTTCTGATTTCAAATAGATGTATCTCAGTCAAATATTGTCCTATCCTAACAAAGCATACATCAATAGAAAGCTTATGCAGAATCTTGATATGCCACACCTGTGAGGTGGATGGATTATCTCGGCAAAGGAGAAGTGCAGAAACAGGCCTTTTGTGTACACAGAAAAAGTCTTAGATCTTTGAGTTCAGCTCATGAAAAATGGGGGTAAAAAACAAAAGTCTTGCATTTATAATTTTGGTCAGTGTATTTATGGTACTTACTTAACATCCTTGTATTGCCTGTTCCTCTTTCAAACAATCGGCAGAGTGGGTGGGGCTAGATCTTGATTATAACTCACTAGTTTGTCCATTTCCAAAGAATCATAATGTCCACAACACGCAACGGTCTTTAGGGTGAAATTCCCGTTTAATATAAATTTCAGATGATACATGAACTTGGATTGTAATTTGAGCTCGTCCACCACCAGCAAACCAGCGTTAAGCAGTAAAAATCGTATGATCTCCACACCCTATCCTCCTCCTCACGCCCAACCACTTGTGGCTTTATAAAAAATACTGCCACCTAGCTTGAACCACCACCACTACAACAAAAAATAACAAATGGCTCCCACAATCCTAATGATTTTTGGCATACAAGAAAAATCAATCATTTTGACCCATACAATGTATTTTGGGCTATTGCTACTGTGCTACTTAAGATTTTGTGGTCCAGGGTCACATATATGCTTTTAAACTGTATATTTCAGGTCAGTCTGTAAGTCCTAAAATGTTGCTACTGTATTTTTACAGTAAAGTTCTGGCAACCCAAATGCCACTTAAACAGTGTATATGACAGGAAAGTCACACTCTCCTCTTCCTGGCAACAGGTGTCAAGCAGATGTCATGGAAAGTTCTGGAATACAAAGCCATTTTCCCCCCAGCGGGGCTCAGATCTCCATAACCTCCCACGGAGAAGAGCTGGGAGCGGGCCATTGTTCTCCTCCCTGAAGAACAACAGAGGACTCCTCCATCCAGCTGAGAGTGCTGGAAACCATTATGACAGTAGCATTTGATGGCCAAGTAGAAATGGGATATATAAGATGTACATACGTGACGTAAGCACAGGATGTTCTGCATCTGTAACGTATTTCTTGTGGTTGGTGAGTTATGTTATGTTCAAGTCATGCTGTTATTGATCTATGATTAACTGTAAAACAATAGCAGCTGGGTTGATACATCTTTACCGTAAAGCAACATTTTAGGTTTTAAAACAAAAAGTTTGGGTTTTACAGTAAAAAAATCTGTATATCATTAACTAATATGTTAACATACAAACCTGCTGAGGTAGTAAAAAAAAGTTTTGTATCTTGTTAATGCACTGACAACCACCAAAAAAAAACACAGGCGGTGAAGATTCAAAGCTCATCACAAGTACTATAGCTTTTCTAAAAGCTGAGGCAAGTACTAAAATATAGAAGCTGCACAGTGTCACAAACACAAACACTATTGTAGAAACATGACACTAACATAATGCAAAAAACATTGATTCAATAAAATTAAGATGTAACATACAAATGATATGAACTCTTTTCTTTACTTAATTTCTAAAAACTGAATTTGTGCATTTTACCTTAAAAAAATGCATGAAATGCCCTACTAGATGTCCCATTCAAGTTTTTTTTTTTTTTTTTTTTACCTCATATACGGGCCGTTTTACAGAATTGGTGCAAACTGCTGTCCCACAACCAAAAAACACATTTAAAAAGCATTTAAGTATTCAAATCTTAGATGTTTACTAAGATCCTACTATTATCTATTGAAATCTATTGAAGCTTATTATAAAATTATCATTTATTGGATACGTTCAATTGGGAGGTGGCTGTAAAATTCAAAATGATATCAAAATAATTTTTGTATTTAAAAAAAAAAAAACATCTTTTTGATTCTTTTAAAAAGTGAAGTTAAACATATATTATTTTATATTTTTTTCAAACTTATGAAACTATGTAAAAAAAAAAAAAAAAAAGGTGTCCTGCATTGGTACACTACGTCACTACTGAAACAGTGTATCTTTTAGTCCATTGGCTGAGACTGATTTTAACTAAACCCATATTTTTATGATTAGGAAATATTTCTATGTACCTCTCTAGTAGATGGGTCCTATCAGTTTGAGGTAAATGTGTTCAAAAGTATAAAAAAATCTGTGTGTAACTTTAAACAATGTCACTACCGAACACAATTTTTAGTGAGTCATTCCATAACATTTAGTTTTTATATTTGTACCACTGTTCACATCTGTGCTAGATAACCACGTGCTAGGTTCAAAACCATCTAAAGTAGTCACCACTAAAACAGTCACTACTGAAACATTTATTTATATAGCACTGTATACAGTGTCCTCCACTAATATTGGCACCCTTAGTAAATATGAGCATAGGTGACTGTGAAAATAAATCTGCATTGTTTATCCTTTAGATCTTTCATTTGAAAGATTCACAAAATTCTAACCTTTCATTGAAGTAAAACGATGGAAAATGGGGGTTATCTCATTATGAAATAAATGTTTTTCTCTAGTTCACGTTGGCCACAATTGAGGCCTTGAGACGAAGAACCATACAAGTCCATATTTTCAAATTTTGAGTAATAAGATTTTTTTCATTTGGATTGTGAACATTATATTATATATTTTTATTTTTATTTTACTTGAAAATAGACAACAAAAGCTTCTCAATTCTAAGGAGATAACATTTTTCAGTGTCAGTGTTAAAAATCAAAACTTATTGTGATTTATATTTCTGAAATGTGAAAGAACGGTATATGTCCAGTTAGTGTGGAATAACAGTATAACTCCAGTTCATCATATCACTTTAAACCACTAAAGATCCCTTTATCTTAGTTTTAATACAGTAACAGAAACTTCAGGTTAATATTAAGCATTTCTTTCAAGTTTATTATTATTATTTAAAAACAGAAAATACAGTATGAACAGTATGTACAATACATAGACCTTCTTACAGTACAGGCAATAACAATGAATTATTAACAAAAAACAATATATAAATAAATAAATAAATAAAAACAATAAATACAATGCAGACATACATCATAGCTAAATATTATACAACATATCATAAGGTATTATTTTGAATTATGAGAAAAACGGGTTTAAAGTTTCTCTTCCACTTCTAATGGTCGCGGTCTGTCAGGAGCGCTTTATTGTATCATTACACAAACACACTTACCCTGAAGAGGACAGTTTTCCGTTGTTTATCATGATGGGCATAGTCTCTGAACTTTGATCACTTCTTGTATGTTTAGATAGCTCCAATAGTGCACCTTGTAGTTTATTAAGAAAAGCTGGTGCAGCGCATCTGTGTATATACTACTCCAAACTGTTCTCACGCTCCGCCATCTCACGATATAAATAAATATGTTAACAAATAAACTCTGCTTGCCGTACTTTACACAGGACTGGCGGGAAATATGAATGAATACAGCTTTATTACATATGGTATGCGGTTTATTTTGATAGAAAAACATTTATTTCATAATGAGATTTCACCCCTAGGTTCTATTGTTTTACTTCAAAGGCAGGTTAGAATTTTGTGAAATTTTGGAATAAATAATCAAAAGGATAAATTATGCAGATTTATTTTCACATCCACCTTTGCTCATATTTACCAAGGGTGCCAAAATTAGGTAACACTAAGTACAACCAAGTTGCCCAAAGTGCTTTACAATATGAACATTCCTGGGTTTTATCCAATAGAATTGTCACTACCGAAATAGTCACAACCTAAACTCATCATCATTGTTTCGGTAATGCTAAAAGGAAACACATAATTATTAATTTGGGGAAAATAAACAAAATTTTAGTACAGTTCAGCATTTTTTTTTTTTTTGTATTTTAGTATGTTTTAGTAGTGTTTTAGTATGTGGGTTAAAATTCTGTAATGTGATGTGATCGCTACCAAAGCATTACTGTCACTACCAAAAATGTGCAGTCACTACCGAAACATGGGATGTTTTGCCAAAAATAAAGCGTACTGAATTATCAATTAAGATTTTATGATAGTTTTTGGTTCAATGTATATTCAAACTAATGAATACTTAAGTTTGAAATCAGTATGATCAACTTTTTGCCTTTTATAAAGAAAATTTGCATTCAAATTACAACAAATCTCATAAAATACACTTGAAATTTTGTTAAAAATGTAATTGTTATTGATTTACCTCTAAAGTATTTATTTACTAAAATAGCAAAATAGAAAAAAATATATATTTACACTGCAGATGTAAGCAAAATCTTAATAGGTCATTTTTTTATTCTTTACCCACCACAAATCTATATTTTATATACACTACTAGCCAAAAGTTTTTGAACAGTAAGATTTTTAATGTTTTTTTTTTTTAAAGACTCTTCTGCTCACCAAGCCTGCATTTATTTGATACAAGGTACAGCAAAATTCTGTAATGTGATGTGGTTGCTACCAATGCACTACTGTTACTACCGAAAATGGGCAGTCACTACCGAAACATGGGATGCTTTGCCAAAAATAAAGCATACTGAATTATCAACTAAGATTTTATGATAGTTTTTGGTTCAGTGTATATTCAAACTAATGAATCCTTAAGTTTGAAGTCAGTATGATCAACTTTTTGTCTTTTACAAAGAAAAATTGGATTTAAATTACACTTGAAATATTGTTAAAATGTTATTGTAATTTGATTTACCTCTAAAGTTTTTGTTTAATAAAATATCAAAAAATATATTTACACTGCAGAGCGTAAGCAAAATCTTAATAAGTCAATATAACCCTTCAAATTAAATTATTATTACTGTGTTTCGGTAGTGACAAATTTGGGGGGAGGACAAATATTCCAAAACTTTCTGAAAATACAATAACTGCAAAACTACTAAAAATGTGTACATTGGATATTATATAATTTGCATACATACAAATTTTCTCCAAAACTGTTCCAACTCTGACTTTGGACCAATTCTGTAGAATGGCCCATATTTACCCCTAACAAATGAACAGGTTTTTACTGTCTTTTACTGTTAAAGTTATGATAATTTTTTTAGTAAAGCTTTAGATCTTCACTGGATCACAATAACGGTGCAGTTAGCATTAAATTTCTTGAAAATGTTCAAAAGAATGTCTCTCATCTGCTGCTTTTAATAATAAACCTTCTTAAATGATATTCAAGCACTTCAGTTTCAGCAAAGCTCCTCCATCCTAATCTACTTTTTAGATGTTTGTTATTTACATTTACATTTATTCATTTAGCAGACGCTTTTATCCAAAGCGACTTACAATTGGGAATACAACAAGTGATTCATCCTAAGGAGGCAGATCGACATAGGAAGTGCTCAAAAATACCATATGTCAGGCATTGTTAGATGAGTACGGGCTAGAAAGGGAAGATCAGGAAAGAGAGGAGAAGAATTTATTTTTTTTTTTTTAATTGAGTCAGATAGTGTCGAAAAAGATGGGTTTTCAGCAGTCGCTTGAAGACAGTAATGGAGTCTGCGTTCCGGATGGGGGTGGGAAGATCATTCCACCAGGCAGGGACATTGAAGGAGAATGTTTTGGAAAGTGATTTCGTGCCTCTCTGTGGTGGTACAATGAGGCGTCTTTCACTAGAGGATCTCAGACTTCTGGAGGGAGTGTAGATGCGTAGTAGTGAATGGAGGTAGGCCGGTGATGAGCCGGTGGCTGTCCTATAGGCCAGCATCAGTGTCTTGAATTTGATGCGAGCCGTAACCGGTAGCCAGTGCAGGGATATGAAGAGAGGTGTGACATGGGCCTTCTTGGGCTCATTGAAGACGAGCCGTGCTGCTGCATGCTGCTATGTTATTATATATCTGAATTGCCTTCTAGTAACGTGAATATTAAATTAAAGTTTAATCGCTCATCCAAACACTCAAAGTTATGTTTAGTCATAAACTAATAACAATGAAATTAATTGCAAAGGTTAAAAGTCCACATTAAGTCTATTTGCAAACACTTATGCATACTCCAAACTAGATTTATTTGTGATTAGTCAGCCTGAATAATTAAATGCTGATCAAACTGGCCAAATATGCATTATAGTTTAAGTATTTGACATTTTTCAGAATCCATTCAAGGGAATCAAACTTCAAATGGCTTACTTTATAGTCGTCTCAGCATAATAAGCTCTGAAAGAAATCATATTTTTTGAATAAATACACAGATTACCTTTAAACAGCTCATATTTCTGTGGCTCAGGTTGAAGAAAAGGTGCAAACGTCTTTTGTCAAAAGGGAGAAAGAAAGAAAGAGAACGAGAATGCAAAAGAGCCTAAGACATGTCTAATTGGAAATGACTGGTTTGAGAGCATATCCACCCTCAGAGTGAAATCTGCTCCTCCGCCTCGGTCCCCTGGTCCCCTGCACACAGAGGATTAGCCCAGAGCTAATGCGGATCTAGTGAGTCACAGCTATGTTGTGTATGTGCGCGTTTTTAAGGGACAATCAAAATTATCATAGAACACCACCAATCCTCCTTCAGCCACAAACCCTGAGGCCTCTAGAATACACTACATTAAGTCATATTGTGGCTTTGTCGGCATCATCCTCTTCACGAGTCTTTTTTGTTTCTCTCTTTGTTTCTTTTTCCTCCTCTCCTCTCCTGCTCCACAACAATTGGCCCATTTTCATGAAATGTCAGAATCTATTCTTAATCATTTCATTTAAAAAAGTTACTAATTTTTTTATTCTTTACTTACCACAAATCTGAAAAGTAAACTTAAAGTCATGATCTCCAACCCTAAAGCAATTCAAATTTTCAACTTCATCACAGCACCTTATGGAATTCAAATATGTACAGTTTTATGAATCTTAAATGCTTAAATACTTGGAATTTTTGATGAGAAACTCAATTTCTATGTTGAATATTACAGAGTTGAAGTTTACGCTGTGTATATGGCTAATAATGGACTAAACTACCAAAACAAACTTGCACAATTTTAGCCAAAATGTTTGTAATGGCAATAAATAAATAAATACACAAATAAATTATTTAATATATAAAAAAAATAATGTTTTTTTTTTCACAATTTAGGAAAAAAATATACTTTTACATTTATATACACTACTAGGCAAAAGTTAAAAAAAAAAAAATTCTTAAAGAAGACTCTTCTGCTCACCAAGCCTGCATTTATTTGATTCAAAGTACAGCAAAATTAGTAAAATTCTGAAATATTATTACTATTTAGAATAAATGTTTTCTATTTGAATATATTTTAAAATGTAATTTATTCCTGTGATCAAAGCTACATTTTCAGCATCATTACTCCAGTCTTCAGTGTCACATGATCCTTCAGAAATCATTCTAATATGCTGATGTACTGTTCATGAAACATTTATTATTATAATTATAATTATTATTATTATTTAAAACAGTTGAGTATATTTTTTTAGGATTCTTTGATGAATAGAAACATCTAAAGAAGAAATTAACTTTTATTTAGCAAGGATGCTTTAAATGGATCAAAAGTGATGATAAAGACATTTATAATGTTATAAAAGATTTCTGTTTCATATAAATGCTGTTTTTACTCAGCTGTTTCCAACATAATATAATTTTCAATAAAAAAATTTTAGCAGCAAGTCAGAATCTTAGAAGGATTTCTAAAGGATCATGTGACTGGAGCAATGATGCTAAAAATTCAGCTTTGAAATCACAGGAATAAGTACATTTTAAAATATATTCAAATAGAACACAGTTATTTCAAAAAGTAAAACTATTTCAAAATTTTACTGTTTTTGCTGTACATTAGATCAAATAAATGCAGACTTTAAAAAGACAGACTGTTCAAAAACTTTTGACTGCTAGAGTAAGGTGTATTTAATAACATGTTTCCAATAAAAGCTAAATTAAGGCTATTACAAAAACATACTATGTAACCCTATGAAATGTAATTGTGAATGACAGAGACATAAATGGACTGAATTTGAGTTTGCATTATACATGAAACATGAATCCACCAAATGAAATGACAGAGTTCAGTATGCTGTTAATTATAACAGTAGTAAGTCAAGGGGACACATATAGCACAGTTTCTTGAGCCAATTATCTTGTGTAATCTGAAGCACATCCTCATTACTAGCTCTTTCTGCAAAGCTCCTCAATGGAAATAATACTTGCCCTGTAGAGACCCTTACAACTTCTCATCCATGTCAAAAGAATCTCTTCGTGTAAAGAATTTTGTCACTTCACGGTTTAATTTCCACAACTGAATATGGCTGCATTCCCGGGTCTGACAAATGTAAGAATATTTTCTATTGAAATAGTGGCCTGTATTTAAGAGTAAAACCACGTTTCTCTTGAGTACTTTGATTTATATCTTCCTGCCAGGACGATTAGTTGGACCACAGTACCAGAATCCGCTTGCCATCACCTTGAGGTTCAAAATGCACAACTGCACATATTTTTGGCTTAGAAAAATAGTTTAACAACTCTGATTCCTTCAGGCAAACGCTCTGTGTATTTGCCAGCTCTGAGTTGCCTAAACGCTACCTAGCAGCAATTTTCTGCCTGACAACAGAGTTATTTTGTTCATTGTCTAAACTTTTAGACAAATGGTCATGGTCTAAAATTCAAAACATCAAACTCAAATCCCTTCGTATTAATTAAAGTTATTAATATATCAGAAAGAATCTCCTTTACAGAGAATCAGATCATTTGTGGCCCAGCATTCAGTGCACATGGGTCCTTCAAATTGAGTTGTGCTCATGTGGGAGACTCGAATTTGCATAATTTTCTGTCAGGTTTCCACTTTCTAAACCAAAAAGGACAAAAGAGATGATTCAAGCTTTTGGGTCAATCTATGAAACAGGTGCCTTTTTCCAGTTGGAGAGCGAGATTTATGAAACACATTTTTTGTAATTGGATTTTTTTTTTTTTATTATTATGCCCATCTACGCCATTTATTGTTTTTTAAAGAAGTCTCTTCTGTTTACCAATCTTGCATTTATTTGATTCAAAGTACAGCAAAAATAGTAAAATTTTTAAATATTTTCACAAAAAAAAAAAACGTTTTCTATTTAAATATATTTTAAAATGTAATTTATTCATATGATTTTAAAGCTGAAATTTTAGCATCATTACTCCAGTCACATGATCCTTCAGAAATCATTCTAATATTCTGGTTTGCTGCCAAAAAAACATATTATTATTATTATTATTATTATTATTATTATCATCATCATCATCATGAAAACAGCTGAGTAGATTTTTTTTGATGAACAGAAAGTTCAAGAGAACAAAATTGATCTGAAATAGAAATCTTTTGTAAAATTATAAATGTCTTTATCATCATTTTTGATCAATTTAAAGCATCCTTGCTAAATAAAAGTTTTAATTTCTACAATTTATTTTTCCAAAAAATAAAATAAAATTAAATAAATAAAATTAAAATTATACTGCCTTAAAGCTTTTGAATGGTATAGTTTAGAAAGTATAATGTTACAAAAGCTTTTTATTTCAGGTAAATGCTGATTTTTGGATCTTTCTATTCATCAAAGAAAAAAAAATGTACTCAACCGTTTTAAATATTGATAATGATAATAATTAAAAATATTCCTTGAGCAGCAAATCAGCATATTAGAATGATTTCTGAAGGATCATGTGACACTGAAGACTGGAGCAATGATGCTGAAAATGTAGCTTTGATCACAGGAATAAATTACATTTTAAAATATATTCAAAAAGAAAACACTTATTTTAAATAGTAAAAATCATTTCAAAATTGTACAGTTTTTTCTGTCCTTTGGATCAAATAAATGCAGGCTTGGTTCTTTAATAAAACATTAAAAACCTTAGTAGTGTATATCTATGAAGGAATCTTGATCAGTCAAAAGTTTGGGGTCAGTAAAAAAAATTCTAAATAAATTAATGCAATAAATTGATAAAAAGTGACTGGTTACAAAAAATATATTTTAAATAAATGCTGTTCTTTTGAACATTCAATTCATCAACAAATCCTGAAAAAGTATGAAGCAGCACAACTCCTTTCAACCTTAAAAATAATAAATGTATTTCAATGTAAATGTTTTAAATATATGTACAAAATTGATAATAATAAATGTATATTTTGAGCAAACAATCAGATTAGCAATAAATATATAAATAAAATTATGTTAAAAATTGATTAAATTATGTATATTATACTAAATAAAAGTTGATTTCAGCTATTTTTAAGTCATTTTTATTACAGAAATATGAGGGACACAAACGGCACTTGTTTATAGAATGAACCATCTTTGAGAGATCTTCTGTAAGAACTTCTCACTGATGTGGTTTACAATCACATTAGCAACTACAGAAAGCAGCCCAACCCAACACCGACTTAAGAACCCAGAGTCATTGCTCACTTTAATCTCCAGCAACTTCAGATATGGGACCTAAAGAGCAGAGTGTTGAGGCATTAATAAAATGTCCTAGTGATTCAGTTGCCTCAGCTGGAAGGCCTGACACCTAGAACTGCACTTCCACACCACGGCGCTAAAAGAGAAAAGTCACCAGGCTAGACTTGGGAATGTCTTAATGAGGACAGTCTGACATTTAAAGACACCACCGCCCTACGCCAGAGCAGCCAACCACTGCTCAAATGAGAATTACAAAGCGCCATGCCTGAAGAGATAGCGGAAACACCAGGGTCAGCAAGTTCTGATAAGATTAGTGGTACATTCACATACCCATGTGACCTAGTGTTCATTTGATTCAGAAAGCAGCCCATCTCAACTTCTATTTGCTCTGTGTGATCAAAATGTGCTTCTGTGTCTGAAATCACTCGCTCATCAACTAGTCCTTATGTAGTGAATGATACATACTGCACTATATAGTGGAAAGACAAACAATGGGTTATGAAAATAGTAGGGCTGGGACACGATTAATCGCGATTAATCGCATCCAAAATAAAAGTTTATGTTAACATACTAAATGTGTGTTTACTGTGTATATTTATTAAGTATATATAAATACACACACATACATGTAAAGCCTTTAAAAAATACTTATATGTGTGGATAGTTATATTTGTATTTAATTTAGATTATATATAGAATTATAAATATTTTATTTATTTTAATTTAATTTTTATTTTCAGTTTTCTTTAATATACATGTTTGTGTGTGTATTTATACATACATTATATATACACACAGTAAACACACATTTAGTATGTTAACATAAACTTTTATTTTGGATGCGATTAATCGCGATTAATCGTGTCCCAGCCCTAGAAAATAGCATTTACATTTACTGAATTATTAAAATAATGATGAACAATACATATGTAATTTGTGAATGGTATGATATAATGTACTGTATGTGTGTTTTATATACAGTTGCGGTCAAGTGTTTACACACATCTTGCTGAATCAGCAAAATGTTAATTATTTTAGAAGAATAAGAGGGATCATACAAAATGCATGTTATTTTATATTTAGTACTGACCCGAAAAGATATTTCACATAAAAGACGTTTACATAATAGTCCACTAGAGAAAATAATAGTGGAATATATAAAAATGACCCTGTTCACTTACATTCACTACGTTCACAAGTTTACATTCACTTGATTCGTGTTGTTACCTGAATGATCCACAGCTTTGTTTTTTTTTTTGTGTTTAGTGATAGTTGCTCATGAGTCCCTTGTTTGTCCTGAACAGTTAAACTGTCTGCTGTTTTTCAGAAAAATCCGAAGGAAATCAGAAGGAAAACGATGCATTAAGGGCCAGGGGTGAAAACTTTTGAACAGAATGAGGATGTGTACATTTTTCTTATTTGTCTAAATATGTATTTTTTTTTTCTCCATGTAACACTGCCCTTATTTACATGTTTCCCAGAAAACAAAAGAAGATAAATTTAACCAGATCTTCAAATTCAAAAAATGTTCACCCCTGGCTCTTAATTCATTGTTTTTCCTTTTGAAGCATCAGTGAGCGTTTCAACCTTCTATAATAGTTGCATATGAGTCCCTCAGTTGTCCTCAGCGTGAAAAGATGGATCTCAAAATCATACAGTCATTGTTGGAAAGTGTTCCAATACACAAAAATGTTGAAAAACCAAATAATTTTTGGGACCTATGGGATTTTTCTGAAGAATCAAGTGTATGTAAACTTTTGAACGGGGTCATTTTTATAAATTCCACTATTATTTTCTCTTGTGGACTATATGTAAACGTCTTTTATGTGAAATATCTTATTCAGGTCAGTACTAAATAAAAAATAACATGCATTTTGTATGATCCCTCTTATTTTGGTAAAATGATTAACATTTTGCAGATTCTGCAAGGTGTATGTAAACTTTTGACTTCAACTCTATATAATCATCATTACCATTGATTAGGCCTACAGATATCATTTCCAATTCAACTGTTAAATAGTCAGTGAAGAAAGATAAAACACTTAGCATTAAGGTGAGTTAATGAGGGGAAAAAATCCATAACTCATTAGAACTAGTATAATTTTGGCTAATGCAATATTGCATTAGTAAGTGTACACTTGGTGCACACTATAAATCAGAGTGCATTATGGGTATAGAAAAGTAAATCACACAGGGCATTAAACTGTTCACTAAAAAGCAAACAGGGAGTGATATATGAGAACTCGTAATAGAGAAGCTCCTACCATCCTAAATTGTTCCCAAAATTGAATCTGTATTTCACCATGATGACAAAACCCAAACATTAATGAACACTCCCAAACTCCCTTTCCTTTATTTCTTTGTCTTTCGGTCTTAAGCGTTTTCCTCGGCTCTGCTTTTCTCTTACTCGAATGTGTCACACTTGTCCTCTCTCTAATCTTCGTCTGTCTTGGAAGTGCCCGTGGGGATGTACTATAACCATTAAAAGTCTCTGATGAGCTGCTTCACTCTCTCTGCGTGTATGTGAGGGCGTCCATATATGCGTGTTTTCAGAGGTTAGCGGTAAATCCTGAGTGTCTGCAAGCTTAATCAAATCAAACCCTTCTCTCTGTCCTTCTATCTTTATCTTTGAGTGGTTATCAGTCGTGATGGTTTAGTTCTTCAGGCACTCCCGCACTCTCTAGCTGATAGCCACACCAGCACAAGAACTAGTTGAAATGTCTGGCTGTGATCGAGCTCTTGAAGGAATATTCTGTGTTTGCCAGTGAGTTGAATGGCAATGCTAACAGATAGCAAGTATATTAAAGGGGACCCCGGGTATTAGGACTTGTATGGCTTAATATAATGTAAATAATGTCTCTTACAGAAAACCCATCCACCTCCATAAAATCCACGTTGTTTTATACATATTGTAGACTTTGGATGGGGCTATTATTTTGATGATGTAAAATTGTTGCACTCGGTGAGCTGGCACTACCCCTTGCTATTTTTAATGCAACACAACAAAAAAATACCGATACAATGCCACATTGTGCGGCGATTGTTTGTAATTTTCAATCAAAGGGCAACCATTTTAGTATATCTTCTCAAGGGACAATACTATAGAAATTAAACTTGGATATATATTTTAAAGTAATCAATGTGCAGCTTGTATAGCAGTATAGATTTACTGTCCTCTGAAAATAACTCAACATACAGCCATTATTGTCAAAATAGCTGGCAACAAAAGTGAGTACACCCTGAGTGATAACAGCAGTATGTTGTTTAGCCATGCAAAGCCACATGTCCTATTCATCATGTTTATGTTTTTGTCTGCATGACAGGACCATACAATCTTGTGTATCTTGTATTAGACCAGATAAAATGAGGTGCTTTAAGTACAAATCTCTCATACTGACCACTGGATGTTCAACATGGCATCTCATGGCAAAGAGCTCTCTGAGGATTTGAGAATTAGAATTGTTGCTCTCCACAAAGATGGCCAAGGCTATTAGAGGTTCAGTAACACCCTGAAACCGAGTTACACTGCAGTGGTCAGAGTCATACAGAGGTTTTTTCAAGATGGGTTCCTTTCGAAACAGGCCTTGCAAGGGTCGATCAACAAAGTTGAGCACTCGTTCTGTGCGTCAGGTGCAGAACCTGGCTTCAAAAAACAGGTGCATGAGTGCTGCCAGCATTGCTCTAAAGGTTGCAGAAGTAGAAGGTCAGTTTGTCAGTGCTCAGACCATATGCCGCACACTGCAACAAGTCAGTTTGCATAGGCATCGTCCCAGAAGGAAGCCTCATCTGAAGCCTCATTTGAAGCTGGCTCACAAGAAAGCCCGCAAACAGTTTGCTTAAGACAACCTGTCCAAGAGCATGAATTACTGGAACCATGTCCTGTGGTCTGATGAGACTATAAGATGCACTTGTTTGGATCAAACGGTGTCCAGCATGTGTGGCGATGCCCTGGTGAGGAGTACCAAGAAAATTGTGCCTTGCCTACAGTCAAGTATGGTGGTGGTAGCATCATGGTCTGGGGCTGCATGAGTGCTGCTGGTATTGGGGAGCTGCAGTTCATTGAGCGAAACATGGATTCCATTATCTACTGTACATTCTGAAGCAGAACATGATGCCTTCCCTCCAGAAACTAGGAAGAACGGCAGTTTTCCAACATGATAATGATCCCGAACACACCACCAAGATGACAAGTGCCTTGCTGAGGAAGCTGAAGGTGATGGGGTGAGTATGTCTCTAGACTTGAACCCTATTAAGCACCTGTGGAGCATCCTCATTATAGAGGAGTGGAAGAGGATCCCAGGAATAACCTGTGCAGCTCTGGTCAATTCCATGCCCAGGATGAATAAGTTAACTTAGGGTGTACTCACTTTTGTTGCCAGCTATTTTGACAATAATGGCTATATGTTGAGTAATATTCAGGGGACACTAAATCTATACTGCTATACAAGCTGCACATTGACTACTCTAATATATACAAGTTTCATTTCTATAGTATTGTCCCTTGAGAAGATATACTAAAATGGTTGCTGAAATGTGAGGGATGTGCTCACTTTTCTGACATATTGTTAGTCTTTGCAGCTTGCCTAGCAATAAAAAGAAGAGAAAAGAATGGGAAGATGCCTGTGAACAAATACAATTTCTTAAAGACCTGTGTTTTTGTTCTCTCCACTTTAGCCTTGATGCTTTGACACTTCAGCTACTGAAAGAGCTTACAAACGGCAGAGACAAGAAACGCTAGATGCCATCCTGGCCAACACTTGTCATGATGCCGCAGCTACTGAAAGAGTTTCTCAGTGTGGATTTCACTCAATATCTGGGGGCATTTAGACTCCTTGTGGGAATAATCAATGGTATGGCATTTCATTTAAGCCTACGCTTCTATTCGTCGCCACTTGTAAGCTCTTTCAGTAGCTGTGGTCATTGTATCAGTTTTTTATTTTCAGAGTTGTGTTGCATTAGAAATAGCAACAGGTAGCAGCAGTAGCTCACTGAGTGCAACCATTTCATATCATAATAGCCAAAATATGTATAAAACTATGTGGATTTTTTAAATGCTGTATATCTTTTTTCTTATTTCAGTAAGAAACATAATTTACATCATATTAAGCCAGACAAGTATTAATACCTAGGGTTCCTTTTAAAATTCTATGATCAGGCTGTTCAAACAAACAGCAGAGTTTTGAAAGTTTTAAATAATTATTTTCTTAAATCAACCGCGTCAGTGACACACACCGCCAAATAGAAATTAAGCTTGTCACTATATCAACTTGACATAAAACAAACAAAACTTGACAGGCTTCATAATTCTCAATATAATCACATAACAAAATAATAAATAACAATGAATTACACTACTACTATAATATCCAATTTTACACTCACTTTAAGCAGTATGCACTATATAGAAAATCTCAACTGCTTATAAACTATTATATACTATTGCCCAGCAATAAAATGTACTATACTACTACATACTGTATGTAAACAATGTTAGCAGTTAAAAGTTACTTTTTAACTTAAATTAAAAGTTGGATATAACATATGTAAATGTCATTATATGGCATGAAGATAAGATATTATAAACAACAACATTGTGATTTTGAAATAATGTGCAAAAAAGAAAAATCCAATTTCATTATTTTACTATGTATAATTAAAGTCAAAAGTTTACAAAAACCTTGCAGAATCTGCAAAATGCATGTTATTTTTTATTTAGTACTGACCGGAGTAAGACATTTCACATAAAAGATGTTTACAAATAGTCCACAAGAGAAACAGTAGTTGAATTTATAAAAATGACCCCATTCAAAAGTTTACATATTTAATATTGTGTTGTTACCTGAAAGATCCACAGCTGTGTTTTTTTGTTTAGTAATAGTTGATCATGAGTCCCTTGTTTGTCCTGAACAGTTAAACTGCTCACTGTCCTTCAGAAAAATTCTTCAGGTCCCACAAATGATTTGGTTTTTGAGCAATTTTGTGTATTTGAACCCTTTCCAACAATGACTGTATGATTTCAAAATCCATCTTTTCACACTGAGGACAACTAAGGGACACATATACAACTATTACAGAAGGTTCAAACGCTCACTGATGCTTCAGGAGGAAACACAATGCATTAAGAGTCAGGGGTTGAAAACTTTTGGAATTTGAAGATCAGGGTAAATTTAACTTATAGCTTCTGAAGGGCAGTACTAAATTAAAAAGTATTTTTACAGCGGGCGGTTTAACTGTTATTTTAACTATTATTTTATCTTGTTACTATATGTGAACTTTTTTTGTTAAATATCTTATTCGGGTCAGTATTAAATAAAAAAAAAACATGCATTTTGTATGATCTCTCTTATTTTGGTAAAATAATTAACATTTAGCAGATTCTGCAAGGTGTATGTATACTTTTGAATTCAACTGTACTATATAGCAAATCTCAGCTGTGTGTTTGTTTCAGTTGCAGTAAAATGTAACTATATTACCACCCAGCTCTTCATATAAAGTAGTTATATATAAGAATATCCAACTTTATCTGCATACATACAGTATACTTGCAGCATCTCAGCTGCTTGATTGCTTGTATCGTCCGGCTCCAATGTGCTAAATGTGACAGGCATGAGGATATAAAGATATTATAAAATATGATTTTATGTAAAGCTGCTTTGAATGTGTATTACGAAAAGTGCTTAGCTTATATGAATACATTTTATTATTTTAGTAAGTTGTTCACTGAAGGACGAGTCAAAATTATTGTTTGGGGTAAACGACAGCATGGCACAGATGGCGCCCATAGACATTAAGTCGAAAATAGCCCACAATATTCCTTTGAGTATGTTGTGAACCACAGGCTCGTCTCCATTAATTAAGCGTGCTGTATTCTCACACACTGACCGACCCTTCTCCTGGCATGACCCTTCGAACTCCGAAAGCCTGGGAAGAAGAAAGTGTTCGCTCAAGACTGACGCTCCTCTTAGTATTCAGCTTCCAATCAATTGTAGTGCATTTGTCGGCGGAACAAAGAGCAGGCCGCAGTTTTGATATTCAACAGACTCGGTTACTGAGGAGTATCAATACTTGCCGGTTTTCTCCCACCCTTCCCCCTTTTCTCATGTGTGCGAGTGTGCTTTCGGAGCGTGCAGAAGACCCTGTGTTCCCACTGGCCGTGAGCGCAAGCACTGAGGACCTGGGGTCAGAGGTCACAGAGTCCTATGGTGTGACATCATGAAAGAGCTTTTAGGTCACAAGGTCATGTGAGGGGAGGAGGAGACACAACAATGACAAAGTGACATGGGACGGGCACAGAATTCCATCACACGATGGCAACCAACCGAGTGAAACGATCCGAGGAGATGGATCTGGGCTGATACGATTAACCTTCATGATTCTTTGCTCGAGTTTAATTGAGTGTATTTGATTGGAATTATTTGCATCTTGGGGACGATGTTTTGCACCCAGAGCAAAAACACAGGAGAATAATAAATGAAAATAGAAACATATTAGACAACTGCTGAGCGTAGAGCTATTAAATGAATGTGGTAGCATAGACCAAAAAACAATTAAAGAGAACAATAGAATGACAGATAGATAGAATGATGGAACAAACGATAGATAGAATGATAGTTGATAGATAGATAGATAGATAGATAGATAGATAGATAAAATGGTCTATCTATCTATCTATCTATCTATCTATCTATCTATCTATCTATCTATCTATCTATCTATCTATCTTCAAACCTTATCTATCTATCTATCTATCTATCTATCTATCTATCTATCTATCGAAAATAGAAACATATTAGACAACTGCTGAGCGTAGAGCTATTAAATGAATGTGGTAGCATAGACCAAAAAACAATTAAAGAGAACAATAGAACGATAGATAGATAGAACGATAGATAGATAGAACGATGGAACAAACGATAGAACAAACGATAGATAGAATGATAGTTGATAGATAGATAGATAGATAGATAGATAGATAGACAGAACGATGGAATGAACGATAGATAGAACGAACGATAGATAGAACAATAAAACGATAGATGGATAGAACGTTAGAACAAACGATAGATAGAATGATAGATAGATAGATAGATAGACAGAACGATGGAATGAACGATAGATAGAACGAACGATAGAACAATAAAACGATAGATAGATAGAACGATGGAACAAACGATAGAACAAACGATAGAACAAACAATAGAACAAACGATAGAACAAACGATAGATAGATAGATAGAACGATGGAACAAACGATGGAACAAACGATAGAACGATAGAACGATAGAACGATAGATTGATAGATAGATAGATAGATAGATAGATAGATAGATAGACAGAACGATGGAATGAACGATAGATAGAACGAACGACAGATAGAACAATAAAACGATAGATAGATAGAACGATGGAACAAACGATAGAACAAACGATAGATAGAATGATAGTTGATAGATAGATAGATAGACAGAACGATGGAATGAACGATAGATAGAACGAACGATAGAACAATAAAACGATAGATAGATAGAACGATGGAACAAACGATAGAACAAACGATAGATAGAATGATAGTTGATAGATAGATAGATAGATAGATAGATAGACAGAACGATGGAATGAACGATAGATAAAACAAACGATAGATAGATAGATAGAACGATAGATAGAATGATAGATGATAGATAGAACGGCAGATAGAATAGAACGATAGATCGATAGAACGATGGAACAAATGATAGAACGAACAATGGACAGAATGATAGATGATAAATAGATCAATAGAACGAAGGATAGATAGATAGATAGATAGATAGATAGATAGATAGATAGATAGATAGATAGATAGATAGATAGATAGACAGACAGATTTAATGATTTAATGATAGAACGAAGTATAGATAGAATGATAGATAGAATGACAGAATGATCGATAGATAGATAGATAGATAGATAGATAGATAGATAGAACGAAGGATAGAATGATATATAACGATAGATAGATATAATGATAGATAGATAGACAGAACAATAGATAGATAGAAAGATAGAACAAAGGATAGAACGATAAAACGAAAGACAGAATGATAGACAGAACAACAGATAGATAGACAAAGATAGAACAAAGGATAGAACGATAGAATGAAGGACAGAATGATAGACAGAACAACAGATAGATAGACAAAGATAGAACAAAGGATAGAACGATAGAATGAAGGACAGAATGATAGACAGAACAATAGATAGACAGAACGACAGAACAAAGGATAGATCAAAGGATAGAATGATAGAATGATAGATAGAACAATAGAATGATAGATGGATAGATAATTTAATCAGTTTCTGATAGATTAATTTTGCTGAAGTGAGAATAACATTAGTGCACTTACTTGACCGATCACTCTCTCGAACAGATTCATTCCAGCATGCTTCAGGCTCTTAATTTTTTTTTAGACATGTGTGAAGAGCAATACTGCAAATGAACAATAGCATATGAATCATATAAACACAAAACCACTTCAACTGAGAACAGAAACTCATCGACTCACTCGTTTGGATTGAGACGTTAATGGATGTCACTTGACTTTGGAAAATATTTTAGCCTGATTAAAAAAACAAAAAACGTCTCTGGTTCTGAGAGCTGGAGATAACAGCCTGCGATTTATGACTAATTGCTGGTAATTAAACAATCTTACATTTTCCCCACTTCCAGTGATGGAGTGAAGTAACTAGTGGAATCCATAGTAAAGCAGAAATTATGTTCCATTATTGAAATACTGAAATCTCTTTTCGCCTAATGAGCTGCAATAATGGATTGTTTCCCTCAAAGGTCAAATTTAATACAGATTTTGCCAAATCTGCAAGGATTCATGAATGTTTCTGAATAGTAGGATGAAGCAGTAGGAAATATGTTCTGTTCTATATTCCATGATAGAAAAAAATACACCTTTTTACCTTTTTATCTTGAATATACTTTTATCTGTACAAACCTGTCAAAAAGTGCAACATTTATTACAAAATGTTTGTATTCATATATAAAACACAATAATGCATTAAAAATGAATTACATGAAAAGGGACATGAATTACGTCTCAGAGGAGACAAGAGAGCAGATGATTTATTGATTTATTTACTATATATTACGCTGCTGCCACATAGATCTAATATAAACATGCATGTTCTTTCCCAGCTGTTTACCTTCAGAGACATAACCAACTGTTTTTGTAACTCATGTGTGTTTTTAACATAAACTTGTGTGTATTTGACAGTTCAAGTGCAATAAGACATGAAAGAGAATTTCACATCAGTACTCACATACCATGCGACAGCAGCTTTCTGTGCGCTCAGAAAACGCTATATCAGAAGTTTAAACTGACATGACTTTAAAATGCACAATAGACATGATAATCAAAACCAAACAGATGTTTTTTTGGCAGAGTATCTGAGGTACGAGCTGTAAAGACACAGCCCTATTCTGGAAAAGGGGGTGGGGAGTTCTGCATTTAAAGAGCCATGCACGAAAACAGCATGTTTCTGCTTCCGAAATTTGCTTTCAAAATGATATAATAAATAATATGTGGGGTATTTTGAGCTGAAATCTCACAGATACATTCTACAGAGACCTGAGAATTATATTATTGTAAAAAGGGCATAATTGGTCACCTTCAAAAGAATGGTTAACCCAAAAATAAACATTTTGTCATCTTTATATGAAACACATAAGGATATATTAGGAAGATTTTCCAAGATTCTGCTTTCCAAACAACAACATTGCATGTAATTTTTACAAGGTCATCATAAAACAAAACAAGATCATCTTAAAAAGTAGAACGAAAGCACTATAAAGATTATTCCCTGCTAATCGTCACCTCTCCCAGCACTTAACTCTTGCATTCAATTGAAAAATGGTGCTTTTAATAAAAATAATAATTAACAATCAGTAATTAGAGACCTCAATTTCAGTCTGTTCCTGAAGCAAAGTGATTGCATGACTTAGAAGCCTTTTGCATAAGTCGTATCAACTTAACTTTTTTGAAGCTTAAAAGTATAAACCACCATCGATTTCTTTTGTGGAAGCTTTGCCATATTACAAAACATCTCCTTTTGTGTTTCACATAATAAAAAAATACTAACAGCAATTTAGAACTACATGAGAATGAGTAAATGATAGCATTCCTTTAGTTGAACATTATAAATAATTTAAAGACACTATACGAAATGTCAAGTGAGACGTAATTTTCCGTAATCAAGAATGTTGTTGCCCAGTGTTGAGTCTGGGCTGACAGTCAGACTGTCTTTGTCTCTTTAAATAAATGGTAAGAAATGAGAGGGAGCGAGACACTCATCCGCTCCATCTGTGTGGCGTCTAGCGCCTACATATGACACATGCCATCATTCTATCTGTGACTCATCAGCCTCACAGGAAAAGCACTTTAACATCCACCATGCTTTCACTCCACTGACACTGTGTCAAACTGTTTTTTTATTCTTTTGGAGTGTTACATACCCCCATTTTTGCTTTTTTTTTTTTTTTTCAAATTTAACGAACAAAGAGTAGGTGTTACCATACCAACAGAAAAAAAGTATATGTGCATTCAGTGCAATGTGTCCTTAATTTCATTTAACACACCTGGATCATTACTGTTCATGCTGAATTTGGTAAATGAAACAATGAATATGCTTATGCCAGACTCTGGTTAAGTTTAAGCACTTAAATGCATTAATTATATCATGATTTCTTTACACAATGACAAAAAAATGAACTGGATGGTAATAAGAGATACATTTAGTCATTGTTCAATGAGCACCTGCGGAAAATATTGAGCATGCCAACTTGATGTTCATTTGGATTAAATATTGTAATTAGACATTGGAAAAAAATAAGTAACAGCTGGAATATATCTTATTAAATTGGTAGTTCTTCATGTAAGCACTTCAAAACTTGACAAAAATGAAAACAATTGCTCAAATATGATGTTAATATTTACAAAAAAATAAACAACTTTGCACACATTTTCGCTACATTATTTTTAGTTATTTTATAACTGATTAATATATTTATGTAACTTGCCTCAGCTTTCAACATATTTTATATACTCCAAAAATAGCTCAAAAGTTTACATACACCTTGCAGAATCTGCAAAATGTTAATTATTTTACCAAAAGAAGAGGAATCATACAAAATGCATGTTATTTTTTATTTAGTACTGACCTGAATAAGACATATCACATAAAAGATGTTTACATATAGTCCAGAAGAGAAAATAATAGTGGAATTTATAAAAATTACCCCATTCAAAAGTTTATACACGCTTGATTCTTAATATTGTGTTGTTACCTGAATGATCCACAGCTGTGCTTTTTTGTTTGTTTAGTGATAGTTGATAGATGAGTCCCTTGTGTGTCCTGAATAGTTAAACTACCTGCTGTTCTTCAGAAAAATCCTTCAGGTCCCACAAATTCTGTGGTTTTTCAGCATTTTTGTGTACTTGAACCCTTTCCAACAAGGACTGTATGATTTTGAGATCCATCTTTTCACACTGAGAACAACTGCAACTATTAAAGAAGGTTAAAATGCTTCAGAAGGAAACACTTTGCATTAAGAGCCAGGGGTGTAAACTTTTAAACAGAATGAAAAGATGTGTACATTTTTCTTATTTTGTCCAAATATCATACTTTTTTCATTTAGTACTGCCCTTCAGAAGCTACAGAAGACAGAAGAAGTTAAATTTACTCTGATCTTCAAATTCAAAATTTTTCACCCCCTGCTCTTAATGCATTGTTTTATTCTGACACATCAGTGAGCATTTGAACCTTCTGTAATAGATGCAAATTAGTCCCTCAGTTGTCCTCAGTGTGAAAAGATGGATCTCAAAATCACACAATCATTGTTGGAAAGGGTTCAAATACAGAAAAATGCTCAAAAACCAAAGAATTTGTGGGACTTTTCTGAAGAACAATTGACAGTTTAACTATTCGGGACAAACAAAGAACATCTGTGGAAAAACATGGCTGCAGATCATTAAGGATCTGTCATTTTCTCTTGTGGACTATAGTAAACATCTTTTAGGTGGAATATATTATTCAGGTAAGTACTAAATAAAAAATAACATGCATTTCGTATAATCCCTCTTATTTTGATAAAATAACTTACATTTGGCATATTCTGCAAGGTTTAAGTAACTTGACCTCAACTGTATGTATACTTATGTAAGTAAGCTTGAATATACAGAAATGCCATTTAGGAGCAATGGATGAGGGGAAGATTATTTGTATAAATTAAATGTGTTATTTCCACTTTCCTATGAATTCAGCAACAACAACAAAAATTCTACCATCCCAAAGAGTGCTAAAAAATAGTGATTTTTTGCACTCTTGAGATTCTAAAGATACATCAATATTGCAGCCTGCCAAAAAGCCCGCTGGCCTTTCATTCAGCACATACAGATCAGGATTGACCTTTCGCTTGGACGGTTTTGAACCGACGCGCTGCTTTTACAGTGAGACCGGTGTGTGCTCACAAAGTTTCTCTCCTGAAGGTGAAACTACAAAATGCATCTCTAGAAGAACAGGTTGGATGTGGATGGTGATGACTACAAAACAAGGGTGTAATTTCACAGGCACAGTGCACACAGAAGTGTGTGTGTGCACTTATATATGCGTCTCAGTCGCTGAAGCAGTGGGTGTGTGTGTGTGTGATATCTCTAAATATGCATCCAGACAGCACATATGCGTCATCTTCTGTGCCAAATGACCATCCCTGTCTCTTGCAGGCTGTGACGTTCATTTAAACCCTCCGGTTTTAATGAGTAATACCAGGTTTAAGGATAAAATTACAGGGAATCTGAAATAGTTACATTCACTATGAAATCAAAGTGGGCTACTTAATCTTTTTATGGTCATTTCTAATCTGCTTAGTCTTTGTAATTGCTCTTCACAAAATAACAACTTGCTATGCTGTAAAAATACTTCCTTCTCAGCTGTCGTCACCTGCCATATAGAGATCACTTTCATGACTCCAATTATTTTCCAATGTAAAAAAAATTAACTTTTTTCCCCATTAAATATTCTGGTTCAATCGGAAATCAATCAGATTATGGAAATAAAATGGGTTATGAACAGTGTAGTAGATTTGTCTGTGCCAGTGTTTCTCAACCTCTTTGACTCAAAGGCCCACATATACAGTAGGCTGAGCTATTTTTTTTGCCGGTATTTTTGTTGTATTCATGACAAAGCCTCCTTGTTTTTAACCTTTTCTAATAACAGAAATTGGGAGTATATATCCGCTGTATTCTTCAGTGCGGAAGTAAGCCTATGGGCAAGACTTCCGGTTCATTAGCCGCTATAGGAAAAATTGTTTGCACTACAGACCAGTGTGTTCATAATTAAGATAATATATTAAAATAATATGGTAAGACACACCAATTTGCAATATCAAGCAAAACAAGCTGTTATGTACAGCTATAAATAGCTGGACAAGGATGAGACCAGAAGCCAGACCCATAAAATTTACAGATGGTCGTGCCCGCTCTTACAGGTAAAAAAAAAGATGGATATATAATAATAAATGAACTAACTGTGATTTATTTTATGATTCCAAAAATGTCAAAATTGTCAGTAAAAAGTGATAAATAAATAAAGAGATAAATAAACAAAAAATTAATTTAATGCATTAGTGATAAATATTATTTAATATTATTATTTAATAATAAATATATTTAAATATTATTTTATATAATAAATATATTTTAATAATAATATTATAATATATTATAATATATGTCAAATGATTAATCACGATTAATCGCATCCAAAATAAAAGTTTATTTTTACATACTAAATGTGTGTTTACTGTGTATATTTATTATGTATATGTAAATACACACACATACATGTATAGATTAAAAAATATGTTTATATGTATAAATAGTTATACTTGTGTTTAATTTAGATTATATAAAATTATAAATATTTTATATTTAAATCTAAAATATTTTTCTTTAATATTCATGTATGCGTGTGTATTTATATATACATAATATATACACACAGTACACACACATAGTATGTAATCATAAACTTTTATTTTGGATGCGATTAATCGTGATTAATCATTTGACAGCCCTAATATATATATATATATATATATATATATATATATATATATATAGTTTAGGTATAAATTCAATGCAATAGATGCTACACTTTTCATATATACATATATTATTTTTTATATTAATCGCATCCAAAATAAAAGTACTTGTTTGCAAAATAACATTTACTGTATATATTTATAATGTATAAGTACACATACATGCATGTATATAAGAAAAGTCTTATCTTCATATATTATATATAATATAAATTATATTAATATAAATATGTACATGTAAATACATGAAAATATTTTCAAAATACATTAGGGATGCACCGATACCACTTTTTCCAGTACTCGCCCGATATCGATAGTTTTATTTTTGGTACTTGCCGATTCCAAGTACCGATACTGATATTTTTAAATATACTGGTAAATTAGTAAAATATTGGGTACAGAAACTTAAATAATGTGTATAATGGTATTTGTTAACTCAATTTTATCAAATAGACACAGTCAAACCAAAGTTTATTCAGACACCTTGAAAACTTCTCACATTGTCACAGTTTATTCGCTATAGTTTAGAAAATGGTAATAAAATATGACAAGTAGGGATGTTAACCGATGACCGTTTGACCGGTGGTTGACCGTATCAACGTTAACCGGTCAAAGTTGTCGGTAGTCGGTTAAAAAAAAAAGTGCCGGTGCGTCTTTTACGCATTCTGAAGGTGCCTGTTTTATCCATTGGTTTTATCATGTTGCAGTCTATTAGGCAACATTCCGCATAAGATGGGCTTAGATTTGGAAATACATTACATCTACATTTCAGTGGTAACCGATAAGGTGATGATGATCATCATCTTTCTTTATTATGGTTAGCACTACCTCAACTAAAGCGGCGTCTCTTCGGAGCTGTCATTTTCTTAAATGAGCCGTGGCAATGTTTCAAATGAGCTTCTAACCAAAACAAACGTCTTTATTTTCAAAGCGATCACCTTGTACCCAAACCATTTGAAACTAAGGAGCCATTTGTCCTACGATTACATACAACAAGCTCTTCGGCGCCGCGTTTGCGGGACTCATGTTTCGCGCTGTAGTGGATTTTAAAAAAGTGACGTGAGTGGCAGTGTGTGCGTGTGTGTGTGTGTGTGTGCGGGAGGCAGAGCGGCAGAGTGATGCGACAGAGTTGCGAAATTGCAGGCGCGGCTCGAAATGGCTGTTATTTCAAATAGCGTACCATATTAAACTAATCGGTTAACCGGTTTCAACCGGCTAATGAGGCTCGGTGGTCGGTCAAGAAATTTTTTAGTTTTCGCCATCCCTAATGACAAGAGTTAAATTCATCTTGACAATGTCGGATAACTTTAATAGAAAGGTATGTAGTGCATTACAATCAACCAAAAAAGATTTAAACAACTATTAGTATGACAATATTTACACAACTATCAATACTTTGTCAGGTGCACCCTTAGCCTCAATGACAGCCTGTAGTCTCCTGGGCATGCTGTTAACCGGGTATATGCAAAACTGAATTTATAATTGTTGGTCCCAAATTATCAATTTTACTGAAAGTCCACTGTATTAAACTTTTTGGGGTATATTATATCACAGTTTACTTTATTTTGCTATGCTCACTTATATAAATGAACTAGTGTCCCGCACCCACACTGTAAAAACTTTTCACCAGATTCAACTTAAAAACCTAAGTTCAGCAGCTGCCTTAACATTTTAAGTTAAATCAGCTCAAAACTACAAGTCATTTTAACTTATTACAATAAAAATTAGTTGATTTAACTTGTGTGTTGAAATGACTTAAGTTGATTTAACTTAAAATTTTAAGGCAGCTGCTTAAAGTTTTTAAGTTAACAGTAAAAAAATATATAATAAAAACATGTGGTGTCTGAATAATTTTTGGTTTGACTGTATATCCTTCAGTTATTTCTACAGTTAATTATGCCCATTAAAATGTATTTTACAAGTTTTTGTTACTTTCACTGTTCATTTTTTGCTCTATGGTACATCATCTTTAATTCAATAGCATTAGAGCAGCTCCATTGCAGCGGCTTATTACTGTAAATTTAACGTTTGTTTTTACCTTTTCATATGCTTAATCATGCTCAGAGGTGGCAGGAGTGCAATCAAATTCCTAAATTCATGTTGAGATTAATGTTTTAAATCTACATTTTTTAATACAGAAATATTAAAGATTTAAATAACTGCCAGCAGGTGGCGGCAAGAGACTGATTTAATTACTGAATCATATAATTCATTTGATTCGTTCAAACGGGTGGTTCTTCAGGAATAAAGCTAGTGACTGTCTTTATGATTGGGAAATTGAATCATTTCAGTAGATTTGTTTAAAAACGCACGTTCATTCATAACGAAACACCGCTGTGTTTGAGTGGAGATGCGCAGCGGCTCAGTTGTGACTTTTTCAGACTAATTTTGACGACGAAATAGAGCAAAATCAGGTAATGTCAGTCACTTAATAATAACTTCTTGTTTATTTAACTGCTGTATTAAATCAATATCTCATTTACAAACCTTAAAAATTAGTAAAAGCTTAGTTCGCGATATCACAAAGCTCTATTATAATCAACGACGCTGTCTATACTGCACAATCAATCCCTATTTACACTCTCTCTACACTTTGTTTATGAAAGGATTCGTGAGATATGTCTAGACTGTGATACATTACTCAACGTTTGCTGAGCGCAAACACAAATATGCTGATCGGGTCAGTCGCACATGGTGCTCCTAAATATCATTTCACAGTCGCACGCAGTAATTTTTAGTCTCAAATGCGAGTGAAATGGTCGCCCTGTTATAGTGAATGCACCTATACAATTTATTTTAGATTTATAAATTAGTTGTAATTCAAATGACGCATATGCTAAGTGAGCAAACATCAATAAATATTACGCAACAAAAGTGAGTGTGCTCTCTCTCTCTCTCACTGCCGTTTAATAACTTGTGCATTGTTTTCCTTACTTGTTTTTGACATATCCGACCGAACTACAAACTTTCCAGTGATGTCTGTGAGAAAGGGACATTCATTTGACAAGCTCGCGCATCTGCGACACCGTGCGCTCAATCCAGCTTCGTGCTTTGCTAATCAGCTATCAGTTATCTTGCGCACATCAGCTATACAGGCATTACTGAATGTTAAAACATTATATTAATTGCAAACGTATACTTTGTAGACATCCTTAACCTCTAATGACTCCATTCTGCTGTTTGTTGTTCTGTTGTCGATGTTTCTTTGTCTGAATATGCACTTGTCACAGCTGTGTGGTATTGGCGTTTGGTATCGGGGGATTTTAACGAGTACGAGTACGAGTACAGGAGCTCAGTATCGGTATCGGTGCATCCCTAAAATACATACTGTATCTGTGTGTATTTATATATTTACATTATAAGCATAGACATACACATATTATGTAAAAAACATATTTTCGATGCTATGAATCACGATTAATCATTTGATAGTAATTAAGCAATTAAATATAAATACATGAATATAATAATATTATATTTTATAATAAAAGTAATATATATTATAGGTATAAATTTGATGGCACAGAAAGATGCTACACTTTTCATATATACATATGTAAATAAAAACAAAATATGTATAATATTACATATATAATATTATATAATTTTAATATAATATAAATATTATAATAAAATTAAATAAAAATGCATTAATATAATATAATATTATATTTTATAATAAAAGTAATATATATTATAGGTATAAATTTGATGGCATAGAAAGATGCTACACTTTGTAAATATAAACAAAATATGTATAATATTACATATATAATATAATTTTAATATAATATAATATAATACTACTTATAGCTCAGAGGTTGCTACTTTATAGCTCAGGAGAGTTATGCTTCACAATATTGGCCTTTTCTTGGATGTTTCTTGTCCTAAAATTATAAGGAATGAAAACAGCAACAAAATGAGTTTGATTGACAGGCGATCTAACCTTGAACTTGAAAAATAGCGTGTACTGACAACTTTCCGCAGCTGAAACATCAGCTTCTGATGTTCATTCATGTTTATACATGCTATAACTAGTAAAGAGGAAGAGATGATCAGTTCACACACAGCTTGACAGCAATCTGTCACAACACATTAAATGATATTTATTGTTTGAATTTCTTACACGACAACATTTGAAAGTGGAGGCTTTGTTTCATACCTAAAGTAACTTGCTCTGTCTTGTCTGTTGGGTCAATTGTCAGTAAAGGTTGCAGACTATGGGCAATCTGAGCGCAGCGAGACATTATTCACTTACTGATCTTTTCTGAAGCTCTAGAGGAGAAGTGTTAGATTACTGAGATCTCTTTCTCAGAAGATAAATCTGAGAGGCAGGAGAATTCTGGTCTTATCTCACTGCTTTCAAAGAGAAACAATTGAGACATTACAGAGATCACATTTGTGATTCTTCTTTCCTACTGGATTGTCAACCGAATGCGTTTCTTCAAGTGCACCGCCATGCATTTAAATGATTCAGTTGCCCTTGTGCGTCAGTGCTGGTGCGGATAAAGCTCTCATCCTCTCATACAGATGGGCTCCAGCTCTCGGTTTTAACCTTTCTGTGTGTGTCTGTATCAGAGACAGAGCGAGAGAGAGCTGGAGAAAGCTTCCAGCCTCATTTCACAGCCCACGCAAATAGACACGCTAACCTTTCCTTTCAAAGGCGACCCTCTTCAGTTCAACCTGTCCGATTCCTACGCGCACGTCCCGTGAATGGAGAGATCCTGCGCACTACTTGTTGATCTAGAAAGATGACAGGAGAGGAAGTGATTGCATGTGGATGGCAGTGCCTGCAGGGACTTATATTGAGATGTAATATTCGTTTTATAATTAGCATGCAGAGGACATGTAGATTTCAGCAGATGCTGGATAGAACTGACCTATTTTATGTGGAATTGGGGCAGACACACACACACACACACACACACACACACACACACACACACACACACACAACTGGCTATACTTGGTCACAGGTGCCATGTGGCTTGTTCTGAGCTCAGCAATGTAATGTGCTGAATACTGCCTAGTGATGGATGAATCCAGAGTAAAACATACACAAACAGAACACACTGATTAGATAACATGAACGCAGTCACGCATACGTCACATAATGTGGGTTAAACTGGGATTTTGGAGGCAGTGATTCTGTGTCGTAAACAAAATATAGATGTGACTTTGTACCTGCTACCTGTCAACTATATTACAAACAGCTCCCAATACACCGGTTAACTCTGTTACTGGCAATTTCAGATTGTTTGATTATTTATTCAATAACATTAGAAAAATAATCTGAAATATTATCTTATTCAAACGCAGTGATTAACTGACAAATTTTGCCAATTTGTTTGATTTTTTGTTTTTGTGTTAATTTACCTATTAGAATTATTAGACTATTTTGGATTCCAATATTATTTACTAATTTCACTATTTTTACTATATTGAAGGAATTAACTGATTATTATTACAATTATTAGATTATTATTAGACAATTTTGAATTTCTATTTAATTTATTAATTTTAGACTATGTTTGCCACATTACAGTGATTAACTGAGAAATATTGGCTTTATTAGACAATTTTGGATTGAATATTATTTATTAATTTCAGAGTATTTTTGCTTTATTGTATTGATTAACTGACTATTATTGGAATTATTAGATTATTATTAGACAATTTTGATTTCCAATGTTATTTATTAATTTCAGAGTATTTTTGTTATATTGTATTGATTAACTGACTATTATTGGAATTATTAGGTTATTTTTAGACAATTTTGGATTCCATTATTATTTGTTAATTTTTATAGTATTTTTGCTATATTTTATTGATTAACTTACTATTATTAGAATTATTAGATTATTATTAGAGAATTTTGGATTCTATATTATTTATTAATTTCAGAGTATTTGTTGCTATATTGCAGTTATTTACTGACTATTATTGGAATTATTAAATTATTAATAGACAATTTTGAATTCCTATATTATTTTAGACTTTTTTTCGCTATAAATCGCAGGAATGAACTATTTTTGGAATTATTATCTTATTATTAGACAATTTTGGAATCCTATATTAATGTCAGTCAATTATAGTGCTATATTGCAAAAATTAACTATATTTGGTATTATTGGATTATTATTAGATAATTTTGAATTTCTATATTATTTATTAATTTCAGAGTATTTTTGCTATATTGCAGTGATTGACCATTATTGGAATTATTAGATTATTATTAGACAATTTCGGATTCCTATACTATTTAATCATTTTAGATTATTTTTGCTATATTGCAGGAATAACTGACTATTATTGTAATTATTAAATTATTAACAGACAATTTTGAACTCCTATTTATTAATTTCAGACTATTTTTGCTATATTCCAGTGATTAACTGACTGTTATTGGAATCATTAGATTATTATTAGAAAATTTTGGATTCCTATATTATTTATTAATTTCTGACTATTTTTGCTATATTACAGGACTCAATTGACTATTGGCATAATAAGATTAGTTTAGATTAATTTAGACATTTTTTTTTATATTGCAATTATTTACTTTGACAATTACTGTCGATTTAAGATTATTTGACTGACTATTAATTTCAAAGCATTTTTTACTATATTTTACTGATTAACTTTTGACCATTATTGGCAATTTGGATTATTTGATTATTTATTATTTTTGACCTTGACACAGCCTCTCTATATCGAACAGTTTAAGCTAGAATATTATAGGGAATTACAAGATTATATTCAAGTATTTATTAATTTTTGACAATCTTTGAATATATTACTGATGAACTGTTTTTTACAATAAAGTTGCATTTGCTAACAACAATAAAATTAACACCACTTCTACAGCACTTATTAATCTTAGTTAAAGTTACATTTACTAAAACATTGAAAAATGATGAGCAACTGTATTGTAATAACTAATATTAATAAATGCTATATATATTGCTGAGTGTTAGTTCATGTTAGCCAATGCATTAACTAATGTTAACAAAAAGAACTATTGTAAAGTGTTACCATATAATTCTAAGCTTTGTCTCAGATTTTCCTGATATGTGACCCTGGACCACAAAAGCAGTCTTAAGTCGCTGGGGTATGTTTGTAGCAATAGCCAAAAATACATTGTATGGGTCAAAATTATTGATTTTTCTTTTATGCCAAAAATCATTAGGAAATTAAGTACAGATCATGTTCCATGAAGATTTTTTGTAAAAATCCTACTGTAAATGTATCAAAATGTAATTTTTGATTAGTAATATGCATTGTTAAGAACCTAATTTGGAGAACTTTAAAGGTGATTTTCTCAGTATTTTGATTTTTTGCACCCTCAGATTCTAGATTTTCAAATAGATGTATCTCGGCCAAATATTGTCCTATCATAACAAACCATACATCAATAGAAAGCTTATTTACTGAGCTTTCATATTATATATACATCTCAGTTTGGTAAAATTTAACCTTATGACTGGTTTTGTGGTCCAGGGTCACATATGTGAAATCACATTGTCTTTGTCCTGATCATCAAGTACTCTGTGTCAATGGCTGAAATGCTGCTGCAAGGGGAATGGTGATTTTTGCGGTTCTCGCACATGTTTAGCCGTGAGCGCTGGGAATACAGTGCCACAGAGCAGGCAAGCTGGTGACTAGAGCACGGCAGATGGAGCAGACACACAGAACGAGAGAGGGACGAGGTGTGAGGCTATGCTAATTTCTGAACAGCAGACATGCCAGTGGCAGGGTGGAGCCAAAACTAACACCAGGCAAATTGGACAACGCCACCATTTTGGCTCTGAACCAGGTACTGCAGCATGTGTGTCATGAAACAGAGACCAATGACCAATGCCCTGTAGAAGCATGCAGTTGTTACTTTAAAGAGATCAGATCAACACAATCTGTCCCTTAAAATGACTTTCACTGATGCAACCTAATGTAGTCATGTTTTCCAGTAAAAAAAAAATCTAAACAAAAATAAAACAAGATACATTAAAAATGATGAAAATCAATAAATTATATTCGCACAAGGAGGTTACCTGAAAGAAATATTGCATTGCAGATGCACAGATGAATAAATGAATGGGATTCTGAATGAATTGGAGGCAGACAGTCTGCAGGGGTCCATGAGGAGTTCATGCTTTCATTCTCATCTGTGGTTCAGGGGGAAAATGGCTGAGGGAGGGTTTGATGTCTCAGACTGTGCGTGAGCAGCATGATTACCTTTAGCTGACTGCTGTGTGTGCACATGTGTGTGGAGACCACTCATTCACACACGTGCTCCTGCAGATATTTGAGCCTACTGGATTCTGAATGCAACATTCAACATGCATACACACGTTTTTGAAAAAAAAAGAAGACTCTTGTGTTCAACAAGACTCCACTTGTTTGATTAAAAATACATTAAAAACAGTAATATTGGGAATTATTATTACAAGTACTGTACAATAACTGTCTTTTATTTTAATCAATTCTAAAATGTAATTTATTTCTGTGATCAAAGGGGAGTTTTCAGCATCATTACTCCAGTGTCTTCAGTGTCACATGATCCTTCAGAAATCATTCTAATATGCTGATTTGCAAATGTTTTTCAGTAGATTTTCTCTATATTGCAGTGAATCACAGACTCTTTGTTTTTTAATTTTGTATTATTATAATATATATTAATTTCAGACTTTTTTCTATATTGCAGGGATTAACTGAGTATTATTGGCAATTTTGGATTATTAGATTATTTATCAATTTCAGACCATTTTTCTATAATCACAGTGGTTAATTTATTTTATTAATTTTTACACCATTTTTATATAATTGCAGTGATTAATTTAGACTATTATTGGATAATTTTGGATTAAAAGATTATTTATTAATTTCAGACCATTTTTCTATATCGCATAATTTTGACTATTATTGGCAGTTTCGATTATTTGATTATTTATTAATTTCACACCATATTCCATATGGCAGTGATTAATTTGGTCTATTATTGGCGACTTTGGATTATTAGATTATTTATTTATTTCAGGACATTATTCTACGTTGTAGTGATTTATTCAGACAATTTTTTGGCAAATTTGGTTTATTAAATTAATTTTAGACCATTTTTCTATATTGCAATGATTAATTTAGACTATTATCTGCAATCTTCGATTATTCGATTATTTATTAATTTTAGCCTATTTTTTATTTATCACAGGGATTATTTAGACTATTATCAGCAATTTTGGATTATTGAATTGTTAATTTTAGACAATTTTTCTATATCGCTGTGATGAAATTTGACTATTATCTGCAATTCTGGATTATCAGGTTTTTTATTAATTTTAGCACATTATTATATATTGCAGTGATTAATATAGACTATTTTGAATTACTTGATTATTTATAAATTTTAGGATTTTTAAGGCAATTTTGGATTATTAGATCATTTATATCATTATTCATTATTAATTTTAGGAAATTTTTATATATTGCAGTGATTAATTTAGACTATTTTTGATTTTTAGATTATATATTAATTTTAGACCATTTTATATATATATCGCAGTGATTAATTTAGACTACTATTGACAATTTTGGATTATTACATCATTTATTAATTTCAGACCATTTTTCTATATCGCAGTGATTAATTTAGACTATTATTGGAAATTTTGGATTATTAGATCATTTATTAATTTCAGAACACTTTTCTATATTGCAGTGACTGATTCTGACTATTATTGCCAATTATTAGATTATTTAATAACTTCAGACCTTTATTCTATATCGCAGTAATTAATTTAGAGTTTTATTGACAATTATTAGATTGACAATTATTAGATTAATTATTAATTTCAGACAATTTTTCTATATCACAGTAATTAATGTTTACTATTATTGGCAATATTGGGTTATTAGATTATTTATTAATTTTAGACCTTTTTTCTATATTGCAATGATTTTTTTTCTTTTATTGGCCATTTTGAATTAAAGACCATTTTTCTATATTGCAGACTTTTTCGTAGTGATTAACTTTGCCTATTATTGGCAATTTTGGATTATTTTATTATTAATTTTGATGATAATGTATGAATTTTTGTACTGATACTGATTCATTTGTTAGCTTAATGCACCTTTACTAAATAATTCTTAATTAAAAAAAAATTATTATCTTACTGACACCAAATATTTGAATGGTAGTATATCATGTATCGTAAAGAAATCTGTGGATTTCACAGCTAAAAGCTTCTTTTGGGGGGCAGCAAATGAACCTAGAATGTCATTGCAGCCCCTTAAAAAAATATCTGCATGACGCCCTGTCTATTTGTGTGTGTGTTAAGCCTGTGGAGGTGAACCCAGAAGGTGTCTGGATCTGCACTGCATCCAACCTGCTCCCGCTGCTTTCTCTCTTTCCCATTCACTCGTTTCCACACTCATTTGCAGCTCTTCCTGCCTCTCGCCCCCCTGCGTTTCTCCCTCTGACCTCTGCCGTTCTACATGCAGGTGTCTGGTTGGCAGAAAGCGTCTCTGATGGGGCACGAGCGTGCAGGGGTTGCCTCTGTCATTGCTTTGATTAAATTCAGTCTACTTGCTCCACCTGTTCGCCCACCTGTCAGCGTCTCTTATGACTGTGCCATCTCATGCATTACTGTCAGCGCACCTCTAAAAGAGCCCTAATGCAGAGTGACAACATGAGCCTCACCTTCAGAGAGCAGCTCTAGGGGTCTCTTTAAAAGAAGGGCAGGTAACACTTCCTCTAAAGACTATATGCATAATGCATCATAAAGGTAAATGGTCCTTCGGATGAGACGTTAAACCGAGGTCCTGACTCTCTGTGGTCACAAAAAATCCCATGGCACTTCTCGTAAAGAGTAGGGGTGTAACCCCGGTGTCCTGGCCAAATTCCCTCCACTGGCCCTAGTCAATCATGGCCTCCTAATAATCCCCTTCCATTAAATTGGCTATATCACTCTCTCCTCTCCACCTGTAGCTGGTGTGTGGTGAGCGCACTGGCGCCGTTGTACTGTGGCTGCCGACGCATCATCCAAGTGGATGCTGCACACTGGTGGTGGCTGAGGAGAGATCCCCCATATGATTGTAAAGCGCTTTGGGTGTACGGAAATACACATGAAAGCGCTATACAAATGCATCATTCATTCATTCATTCATGGTTGGAAATCAAGAGTTAAAAAAAATGCTTTTATTAATTAAACAAATAAGAGTACTAAAGTTCATATGTAATGAAGGCTCACGATTCCTGACTGAAAGGTAAGTTTTAAAAAGACATTTTCTTCTGTATTGTGAAGTACAGGATTATCTAAAAAAAAAAAAAAAAAACTCCTTGCACTGAAAACTGGACGCAGCTCTAAATGCTAGAGGGCTGAAGTTAAAGTGGATGAAATGACTGGAAAAGTCTAGCTTACTTCACCAGGGAGAAGTCTGTGCAAAATATAAAGTGGTAAAAGAGAAAAACTTTGGCACATTGTATAACTTTGAAGCACAGTTTTCCAGTTTTTCAAAAACAGTTTATTTTTGCAGATGTAAATTCATTTCTTTTTAGCATCACACTCTCAGAAGCCAACTACTGCCTTTATCAATATAATCAAAGTCCATCCATGTACATGCACTACCAGTCAAATGTCTTTGGACTGCAATATTTTTTTATGTTTTTTAAAGAACTATTCAAAATGAACTGGTTTCTATTTGAATATATTTTAAAATGTAATTTATTCCTGAGATTTCAAAGCTGATATATATATTGTATATTTTCTGTTATAACTTGTTTTGTGTATAAGCCTTCAAGTCTGCCATTTAATTTGTCATGATATTTTAAATAAGAATTAGGAAGAATATTTTTTTAACATGCAGGGAAGAATAATTGTAATAAATATTAATAATAATATGAATAGATTGGGTGAATTTTCCTTTTATTCTGAAAAAAAAGTATTATGTCTAAGGTAAAAGCTATCTCTTCCTTGATGTTCTGAATAGATACAAATGATACTCAAATTAGATACAACTACTTTTGCTGATGGAACAAAAATAAACAAAGTAACCAAAAATACTAATGCTACTTTGACATTGCTTAAACTGCATTTACAACTATTCATGAAAAATATAATTAATAATATATAATTTAAAGCATTTTGAAAAGCTTAATGATGCATTATACAATACAGTTCACAAGTCTGGGGCCAGTAATGCATGTTTCATGCACCTGTCAAGATTTTTTTTGTTTTCCTTAGTGTTTTTTCCGACTAGTGGAAAGAAAACATCCAAAATACACTGTGAAGAGTTTCTTTTATAGTATTTGTGTCAACAGATTTCAGTTACAATACATATTTTTAAAGGCCGTTCTCTCAAAATGAGTTTTTTTCTTCTATACTGAGCCATAAATCTCCACTTCAGTAGCAATTACACACACCAAACTTTACATTTCTTCCCTATATATCTATATCTAGAAGGTTTTTACAGAGGGTTTTGTTCATATATAATTTGCTTGATTATATACACAACATTTTATTAAAATATATTGTTTTCTGTCTGTTTCTAAGCATTTTCTGAATTATGGAGTGACAAAAATAAGATACCCAAAATTCACTCCATAAAAACTATTGACTCTGATATGTCAAAAAAATAAAAAAATAAACAAGAATTTTGAAACTGACTTCATCCAGTGTTTAGATTTTTGTACAAGAAATCTATGCAAATTAGCGCATATTTAATTAAATAATTTGCATATTTAAACCTAACATTTTAGAAAACATTTTCTGCAATTATCAATGTAAACAATCAACGGGGTAAGTAAGCAATAACTATTAGTTTTGTACTTTTTTTTACCTTATTCACCTGCAGTGTCTCGTATTTAGAAACTCATATTTTTATTCCGCAAAGATGTATTAAATGTATAAGAAAACAGACAGTAAAGACATTTATTATGAAAAAAAAAATGTATCCTACAGTTACAGCAGACCTTTACATTAATCCGTGAATCCTGCAAAATAATACACTAAATGGCTTTAACAAAAATATGAATATGCTTAACTGTTTTCAAAACTGACAATAATAAGAAATGTTTTATAAAAAATATTAGAATGATTTCTGCAGCATCATGTGACACTGAAGACTGGAGTAATGATGCTGAAAATTCAGCTTTGCATCACAGGAATAAATTACGTTTTTAAATATAATCAAATAGAAAACAGTCATTTTAAATTAGAATAATTTTTCACAATATTACTGTTTTTACACTTGATGTCTGATCAAAAAAATGCAGCTTTTGAATGGTACTGTACACACAGCCTCCACAGCAAGTGCAATCTTTGTGCTTAAAACACACCACAAGTCTACAGCAATTGATCTTTTATGTTTTACTGTTACGTTGCACTGTTTGCATGTTTTAAGCTGTACAAACGGCGACTTTCTAGCAGGTAATTAAATATTGTGTGGTCACTGAACATAGGCTTTCTGTTTGAATGAACAAAAGCATAACGGATTGAGCACCACATTGCAGTGATCTTCTGAGGGCCTTCTCTTATCTTTATTCACAGAAAGCATGCCTTCACTTCTAAAACAGTGGGGGAAAGACAATCTGGCATGTAAAACATAGAAAGACTCTAGACGCTCCTTAATGCCGAGTGCAATCCCTCAGGCCGAGGACATCCCACTGTTCAGACCTCGAGAGAGGAAATACAGACGCAGCTATACACAAACATAGCCATGCGCTCAAACTCAGTCATGCATACATCAGTGTTTTTGTGCCATCTACAGCGTTCTTTACCTTGCACTGTTGCACACCCTCATATTTAAAGCTTGTTTGGATGCTGATTCATCCACCCTCAGGTTAGTATGTTGAAGAATCATATTTTACATGGTGTACACAAGAAAGTAATTGCACAGTCTGCATTCACACCTGGCACCAGCGACAAATCACATCTCACTTATTTACTATTCTCAAAGCAGCCTTTCAGTCTCTTCCACAGGTTTCAAATCTCAAATAAACGCTTGAAAAAGTGTCTCACGAGAGACAGATGTTTGCCGTGGAATATGGACCATATGGCCAATCCGACCCGTTTTCAAAAGAAATATTCCTTCATATTCATAATTGATATGTCTGAAAGTCAAGCGCGGCAGCCATAACATTCCTTAATGGATGTTTTCCATTATTCTTTGACAGACGGAATCCTCCTTAACACGTTAAACAGATTAAATAAGCAAAAACTACAAGAGAATGCTTGTGGAGGGTTTCAGGTGAAGAAAGCGTCAAAAAATATCCACCACATGCTGGATGGAAACTGTCAGAGTGATGTGTCAATCAGTTTAGATGGAAAGAAAACGCTCTTGTTTCAGCTATACGACTGTCTCTCATGTTATAATTGCTGCGTGCACAATGGTTTCGTTTAACAAAGTGCTACGTGTGCAACAGCAGGTTCGTAATCAGACACATCGTAATTATATATCGCAAAAACCTATCATTGCAACTGTAAAGCATCAAATGCCTATAATTAGAAACATTTCTTGATGAAAGACTATGAAAATGTGTGTGCAGTTGTACGAGAATAAATGGAAATGATTTTCTAAATCATCTTCTAAATTCTAGCGCTGGCATTTTGGCTACAACCTATGAATTAAAAAAACATTACGCTTGGGGTATGAAACTAATCCACATAACAGCATTTAAGTCAATATATCATCATCAATCATTTTAACTTCATACACACTAAGTTATCACACACAAAGAACTGAAAGGAAGTTAAATGTGTGTTTTATTCATCACTATTGATTTGTATCACATCACTTTGATTTCACTAAGAGTATCTGTGATAAAAACGCACTGGTCAAAGACCAGAAGACCATAAATATTTGAAAAACGTTCTGAAGTATAAGAGAATTTTTTTAATGTATTTATTTATTTCTAATATCTGAAAAAAAAAAATAGAAAAGACACCTTGCCAACTAACTGAAATGTTAAAGATGAAACACTAAAATAACTAAATAAAATAAAAGTCAAATAGTAATTAAACGTAAACTGTAATATTTACAAAATGACAGTAAAGAAAAAAAAAAAGAATTATTATAAATTAAATTAAATTAAATATAATGCATAATTAAATATATACAATACCAGTCAAAAAAATTTGGACAGTAAGATTTTTAAATGTTTTTGAAGAAGTCTCTTCTGCTCACCAAACCAGCATTTATTTTATTCAAAATACAGCAAAAGTAGTAATATTGTGAAATATTTTTACTATTTAAAATAACTGCTTTCTATTTGAATATATTTTAAAATGTAATTTATTCCTGTGATCAAAGCTACATTTTCAGCACCATTACTCCAGTCTTCAGTGTCACATGATCCTTCAGAAAACATTCAAATATGCTGATTTGCTGTTTAAGAAACATTTTTATTATTATTATTATTAGTATTATTATCTATATTCAAAACAGTTAAGTACATTTTTTCAGGATTCTTTAATGAGTAGAAAGATCCAAAGATCAGCATTTATCTGAAACAAAAAGCTTTTGTAACATTATACACTATGCCATTTAAAAGCCTGAAGTCAGAATATTTTTTTTTATTATTATTTTGGTAAAGAAATTATATAAATTAATAGTTTATTTAGCAAGAATGCCTTAAATTGATCAAAAGTGATTATAAAGACATTTACAATGTAAAAAAAATTCCATTTCAGATAAATGTTTAGAACTTCAGAACTTTGTATTTATCAAAGAAACCTAAAAAAAAATTATACTCTGCTGTTTTCAACATAATAATAATAGAATGTTTTCTGAAGGATCATGTGACTGTAGTAATTATGCTAAAAAGTCAGCTTTGAAATCAGAGGAATAAATTACATTTTAAAATATATTCAAATAGAAAACAGTTATTGTGCATTTCAAAATTTTACAATTTTTGCTGTACTTTGGATCAAATAAATGTAGGCTTGGTGAGCAGAAGACTTAAATTAAAAAAAAAAAAAACATTAAAAACTTTTGACTGGCAGTGTAATATTTAATAAAAACTATAACAGAATATAAATACTAATATGTGACCCTGGACCACAAAACCAGTCTTAAGTCGCTGGGGTATATTTGTAGCAATAGCCAAAAATACATTGTTTGGGTCAAAATTATTGATTTTTCTTTTATGTCAAAAATCATTAGGAAATTAAGTAAAGATCATGTTCCATGAAGATTTTTTGTAAAATTCCTACTGTAAACATATCAAAATGTAATTTTTGATTAGTAATATGCATTGCTAAGAACTTAATTTGGAGAACTTTAAAGGTGATTTTCTCAGTATTTTGATTTTTTGCACCCTTAGATTTCAGATTTTCAAATAGATGTATCTCGGCTATATATTGTCCTATCCTAACAAACCATACATCAATAGAAAGCTTATTTATTGAGCTTTCATATGATGCATATATCTCAGTTGTGTAAAATTTGACCTTATGACTGGTTTTGTGGTCCAGGGTCACATATAACACTAGTGGGCTATAACTACAATAGCCATCACACTCACAAATACTACAATACTTGTCCACCTTAAATATACAACTATTTCTACAAACATGGGAAATTCAATTTTCAACTTAGGTTGCTATATCTTATACTGTAAGAAAAAATAAAAGTAGGTCTGATATGAATCATGCAGATAAATGTTATACTTACTAAAGTCACATTAAAATGTCTTTTACCTAATTTATTGCAAAAAAAAAAAATCTTTACTTATAATACATTCCCATGACAGAATCACTTTCTTGAAATAATATGACATTCCCACCAATTCCCACCCTTTAAAGACAGATAAATATGCAAAAGAGAGAGTTCTGTAGACACAATTGCTGCAGCTTTACTCCTTGTATCCTCACATAACCAACAATGTGAACAGAAGACAGATGTGTACGAAGCCTTTGATTTAAATGTATTATGCGTGTAGCCCGATTGGTGGTCATATCGTTTTCCACTGTGCCGCATGTTTAGATGTTGATCTCATTCTTTTAATGCATTGCCAGACAGTACGCTTTCATCCGAATGTTTATCCTGGAATCGCCTTTGTATGCAGTTCAAATGAGGTGGAATTAGAAATGCATATCGCATTGCCAGCAAAATATGTTTCTTTAGAATATTCCCTTTCAGTGAGTCATAACGCAAGTATTCGCATCTTCCCCTTAAAATATGAGCGAAGGAGGAGAGTGCAGGACAACCTTGTTCCCTGGGTGATTCAGTCCAAGTCTCTGAATCTGACAACAAACAAAAACATGCAGCTGCAAACCTTTCTCACATGGCTGGCCTTTATCTTTACAAATGCAAAAGAGGTCACAGCATACTTTTTTAGCCCTTGAAGAAGCTTGTGATAAAGTTTTCATTACCATTTTCCACCCTTAGGATCTTTCACACACATACAGTACAATGTGAGCATAACATCTGGGAACAAAACTACAGCTCTGTACAGAAAGTAAAGTGATCTTTTGTTTAAATTTAAAAAATTCAAAGAACTTGTTGAAGTGTACTTTACATGAGGAGATGGATTACATTTACATTTAAATGATAATACATACAGAATTCAACTCAAGTGTTTAGATTCAGTGCCATTTGCACAAGGTTACAATAAAAAAAAAAAAAAATCAAAATTTTGATTCCGCATGATTTCATAGTTCAAAAATTCTTTCTAAAGGAGAACACTAAAACTGATTCTGTAGAGAGCTTTACTCAGTCTGGCTGCCCTGGGAAAGAGGGTTCGCCCTTGAAGTCTGGGGCATCCGGCGCTATCATTGGGGAAAGTAGGCTAAAGGCTGGATCGGGAATGGGGAAGTAGGATCATGTCACGGTGTGATGGATGTTCTGTGGTCCAGAGGAAAACGTGTTAAAGTATCGAACAGCATGGAACAGCAATTGGGTTTGTACTACAAAATGGCTTAAAACCATGAATGTTGCCTATTATTCCCTCATAAAACTTTTTAAAAATTTTAACGTTGTCTTTAAAGGATTAGTTCACTTCAAGAATAAAAATTTCCTGGTAATTTAAGCCTCGTTCAGACTGTCAGCCCAAATTTTGTGCATATCCGGATGGAATCCGATTTGAATAACTGACTGTCCACACAATCATATCACAACTGTTCATATCCGATTTGTCTGTCCAAACTAGAGCTGCACGATTCTGAATAAAATGAGAATCACGATTTTTTTGCTCAGAATAAAGATCACGATTCTCTCACGATTCTGGAGAACTTTTTTTATTTTAAAGATTTACCCCTGAACATTAGGTTATCAAACTACAGTAAAATAGCAGTGAAATAAGACAAAATAAACTTTGCTTTAAATTTAAAGAAATGTAATGAAAAATAATGTAAACAAAAAAATTAAACATTAAAAAAATAAACATACAAAGGTATTATGTCAGAGTAAAACGATTTAAAGATTCTTAGCTAGAAACACTAGCCTAGCCTATTTTTTGCATTACAAATTATGTAGGAAAATAATTTATGACAAGAGTTTCATAGATTCATTTATGACAGAGTGCACCTCAAAAATCTACTTCATAACAGGAGTTCTGACCTTTTACTCAGACAGACTTTCTTGTTGCCTTTTTTCCCTATTACACATTATAAATAATAAGAAATTATATATCAGATGAAAACTTAAAATTTCAAAATTCATCCTTTGAAATGCAATTTTAAAATCAGACATTGCATTAACATGGAAAATGTACATCAAAATCATATTACTAAATGTTCCTGTCCATGAATTATAAAGATTTAAGATTCAATTCTTCATTTTCACATCTCTGTTCAAAAATGGGAGTAACAGTTAAGGGGTTAATGGATCGTCATGCTCATATATGGTTCCATTGCTCTGCCGGTCCATAAATCTGGCACGATCAAAGTACTACTCTTTCAATATTCAAAGTGCTAATAGAGACCGAATTTTCCAAGCATTATACAGAGCTATCTACACAACTACACAACTCATTATGGCCCACATATTAATAACAGCCTAGATATTTTATGTAGCTTAATTTGCGCGCATTGGGGAGTCGCTCTCTAAACTCGGGGTATTAAAATTGCTTTTGAAAGCGCGTCCGGGTTTTACTTTTGGTTTAGTTTTAACAATCCCGCAAAACTCTCGGCAGCACTGAGCGTGCATTCTACAATACAAGAAATTACTTTAACAAAACCATTTGAAAGTGGGTGGACACCAACGGGATTTTGAAAAGCGTGTCCCCAGTGGAAATTACGCCGCTGCGTGAGTGGAACTCTGCCGCTGAGTTATCATCTGATGTGAATGAATGCCGCGTTGTACAGTGTATTGAGACAGAGGCGCCATGAATTGCATCTGACAATGTGCGCTGAAGATGAAGTTTAAATGGTTATGTTGGAGAGAACGGCGAACCTCTCACTGCATCAGCTCACAGGAGTCTGTGCAGTAATTAGGCTACCAAAAGTTTTGTAATATATAAATAAAATATAATTGGCTGAATCGTATAAATGCTGGATTAAGATCGTGAGGGGGGTCGAATCGAGATCGCGATCTTTTAACGATTAATTGTGCAGCTCTAGTCCAAACGGGCTCTTTTCTTTTGGCAATGCCGTTGGGTTGTTATGCCAACGCTAAAAACAACAATAACAGCAATACAGTTTGCAATATAGATGCAGTCTTGCGATATGACAACGTTGCCGTCACGTCGGATTATATTTCGTCTTCTAAGCAGCGGCAGAAATGCAGGAAGCTGGAATGTGCGACTTTATTCTGTGCTATAGTCTCAGCTGGTTTCAAACCTCAAAGAGGTGCGTTTACGAGCTGTATATTGTCTTTTCCCGCTTCATTTGCAGTTCGCAACAAAGACGTTTGTTATTTTTTCTACAAAAACATCTGACGTGTTTACGTTTTAAGTGACATAAAAACGTGAAAAAGCATCGCCAAATCCGATCTGACCGGTCAAACTGAAACGGATTTCCAGGAATCCGATTTGAATAGGATTCCAAACCACATACAAATGTAGCTTGAAACGGATTTGACCAAATCGGATTTCATGTAGTTCGTTGCTGTTCAGACTACCTAAATATGATCGGATTTCAATCGGATTTGCATACACATCGGATTTGGGCTGACAGTCTGAACGAGGCTTTACTCACCCCCAAGTTATCCTAGATGTTAATGTCTGTCTTTCTTCAGTCTAAAAGAAATTAAGGTTTTTAAGGAAAACTTTCCAGGATTTTTCTCCATATATGGGTTAAATGGGTCAAAATTTGCAGTTTCAAAGCAGCTTCAAAAGGCTCTACAGGATCCCAGCTGAGGAATAAGGTTCTTACCTAGTGAAACGATCAGTCATTTTCTAAAAAAAATAAAATAAATAAAAATGTATATAGTTTTTAATCACAAATGCTTGTCTTGCGTTAGCTTGACCTCACGCATTACGTAATCATGCACATGTGACGTAGGCGAAAGTACAGTGGCATTGTGAAAGTTTGGGAACCCCTTACAGAATCTGTGAAAACATAAAAATTTTTAACAAAATAAGAGAGTTCGTATAAAATGCATGTTATTTTTTTTTAGTACTGTCCTGACTCCTGAGTAAGATATTTAACATAAAAGATGTTTACATATAGTCCACATGACATAAAAATTGCTGAAATTATTAAAATAACCCCCTTCAAAAGTTCAAAAGGGCATCCTTAGTTCTTAATACTGTGTGTGGTTACCTGGATGACCTACGACTGTTTTTTTGTTTTGTCATGGTTGTTCATGAGTCCCTTGTTTGTTCTGAACAGTAAACAGAGCACTGTTCTTTAGGAAAAAAACTTCCAGGTCTTGCAGATTCCAGCATTTTTGCATATTTGATCCCTTTCCAGCAGTAAGGACAAATGAGGGACTCAAACACAACTACTAAACAAGGTTTAAACATTCACTAATGCTCCAAAAGGAAACACAATGCATTAAGAGCATTTGAAGATCAAGATAAATTGTACTTAATTTGTCTTCCAGGAAACATGCAAGGTTCTTCTGTTGCTTCCGAAGGGCAGTACTAAATGTAAAAAAAAAAAATGGTATTTCAACAAATAAAGGAACATTTGGACGACATCATCCTGTTCAAAGGTTTTCACCCCCGGGCTCTTAATGCATCGTGTTTCCTTCTGGAGCATTAGTGAGCATTTGAACCTTCTGTAATAGTTGCATATGAATCCCTCAGTTGTCCTCAGTGTGAAAAGATGGATCTCAAAATCATACAGTCATTGTTGGAAAGAGTTTAAATATGCAAAAGATGCTGAAAAACTAAAGAATCTGCAGGACCTGGAGGATTTTTCTGAAGAACAAAACAAAAAAAAACTGTCGTAGATCATCCAGTCAACAACAACACAGTATTAAAGGTGCAGTGTGTAGATTTTTGCGGCATCTAGCGGTGAGGTTTTGAATTGCAACCAACGGCTCCCGTTCACCGCTCACCCCTCCCTTTACAGAAGCTGTAAAGCTTAATCCCCACATGGGATTAAGATGTCGTCGTTTTAGACAGCAAAGAGTAATTAGGTTTCTTTTAAAACGTAAATTAAGGAATTATATTTACTTAATAATTCAATAAAACAATGTTATTGTGAATATTACAGTTACTTGTTCATCATTGTGTCAGTGTTTTTCCGCTAGAACAACAGTGATGAAACGCGATCTGTAGAGCAGTTTGTCCGTTTAGGGCTACTGTAGAAACAATACGGCGACTTCCATGTGAGGGGACCCGCGGTGTATGTAGATATAAACTGATAATTCTAAGGTAATAAAAATATAATGGTTCATTAAGTAAGCAGTGGCGTCACCATGGGGTGCGACTCTTGGCCACCCCACTGGCCATTATAAATTTTAGTAGCATCAGTTATGCATTTCATCCCTAATGCACAGCCAGGCAGGCAAGCCGCTCTAGACCTTCGATCGCACACAGTAGCCAGCCCTCTCCCCCATTGTGGCAAGCTTTATGGTGCGTTCACACCGGACACGACTTGCGCGGAAAAAACGCGCTATTCGCGCGTAGTTGAACGCTTGAACATTTGAGTTTACTCGCGTCATTCGCGCGTGACATTTTCTTCACAACGGACGCGATTTTCGCGTCAAGGGAGGGGCTTCTGCCACTCGTCAGCGGGAAAGTAGTTGTAAAATAGGTGAATGAGCTCAATTTGACAGCTTTAGCTTGCTTGTAGTCTCAATATGTATGTATATGTAGGTTAAATTGAGTAAAGAGCGTTTTTTAAAACTAAACAGATTGTCCGACCTCTTCACTCACTTTATTCCTAGCAAGATCCCTTTTATTCCTGTTTCTACAAAAGTCCAAAGATGTATCGTACAGCTCCGAGGAACCACAGACAGCAACGGTGATTTTGTCCACCATTGTTGTTTCGGATTTCTGCCTCCGTCACTACTAGAGCAAGCTCCTGATTGGTTACCGCGGCGCGGAATTCCGCCGAAGTTCAGATTTTTGAACTCGCGCGAATGGCGCGGCAATCGCTTGAAACGCTCAATGCGCGCCAAGCCATTCGCGCTATTCGCGCGTTTCGCGCCGCAGGATGGCTATTCGCGTCTTTGCATTGACTTAACATGTAAATCACTCGCGCTTGCCGCTTCATTCGCGTCCGGTGTGAACGCACCTTTAGGCGTATATTTTGATGAATATGCCGATTAAACATCCATGCTATCTTGCTTATTTTTAAACATTTGAAATGAATTTGCACCAGTGATGCGCGGGTTGATCCAAAATGAGCTGGTGCCTGCGGTCACCCGAGGTTACTAGTCATCCAAAAATATTTTTAATGATATTCGGGTCGCGGTCGGTAGGGTCGTTTGAAATAAAGATGCCAATTAAACCTTTGTAATTTATATAGTACTAGACACAATTGTCTATGAAATACATAGACTTACACTTTATTGGCTGAATAATATTTACCTTTTGAATGTTGAGCGTTATTAACTGTTGAATAAATGCTGACGCGGGACAAAATGCCCGATTTCCCAACACGTTGAACTGAGCAATGCCATTGTACCATTTTAATAGGCTACTTTTAAACGCATATAGCTTAGTAATGTCAGTTTAATGCATTTTCTGAGAGGGGGTGGGATTTTTGTTGGGAAAGTTGGGGGAGAGACGCACACTTCGATTAGACTGGATAAACACATGCAGCATCTTAATTGTTAAGAAAATGGTATTCCTAATAAATGTCTCGAATATTTTGATTATGTCCAATGCTCCTCTTTCTTTTTGGAATTATTAGACACATTTCACTATGTCTTTTCAAATGCCTAGGTCTGTTTAATTCACTTAATTATAAAATTTCTAGCACTATTTTAAATGTTTATTCAAGCAATAATATATAAATTATCTCATGCTTGTTTAAAACCAGGGATTAAAATCGAATTCCACGTAAAAACTGTATTTTTTCTTTACATTTCCAGAGAGCGAAACGAACGAAATGAGACATTACTTAATAAATTCAAGGCACTATAATTTCCTTAATCATTTGATACAACTATTAATATATAGAAAATAATATTATTTTGTCATATTTGTGATTCCTGAATTTATATATGAAAACTGCGTTTTGAAGTGCTTCCGTTATGTTTGTATAGGCTAAGAAAATTCGTTAACCTAGCCTATTAAGTTGATTTAATATTCTTGATAATTTTTAGAAGTAAAAAAAAAAAGGAATTAGCTTGTAGTCTATATATATTTAAGGCTATAGGCTAATCTTTTTCTTAACTTCTATTAGGCTACACTGTAGATCGAAATAAAAATAATTCTTGATCATATTTAACATCAGAATCACTGAAAATGAAACTATTTAAATCTGTATAAAGGAAAGACAAAACAAATCACAAGAACAATCTGTATTTTTCTTGTAATCAAGAACATTTCTTTTGACAAAATTAATTAATGCCGAATGATGTTTGACAGTGAACGCATCTCCACCGCATAGCCGCATATAATCGCTGGTGTCAGTCGCAAATATTAAACATGCGGGTCAGGAAGCGGGTCGGGTACAATATTTTCTCTCTTTTTTTGTGGTCCGAGTTGCGGTGGGTTAGTTGAAAACGTCGGTCAGGTTCGGGTTGTTTGTACATTGACCCGCACATCACTGATTTGCACTCCAAATAAACATGAGGCTACTTGCAGTTGAATTGCAAAGCGACATTTTTTCTATTTTGCTCTGTACAGAGAATCGTAATACTGAAGTTTTAAAGCCTATAATTTTATTTGCTACCAGAAATAACAGTAAAGCAAAAAATTATTGTCTTTAATTAGATTTAGGCATGCAAAATTTTTTTGTATTGTGCCAACCTAACATTTTTACTGGCCTCTTTCGGCCACCCTATGAAAAAAATCCTGGAGGCGCCACTATAAGTAAGGTCTTTATACACCCCTGAAAACATAGTTATGTATACTATATTGCATTTCTGTCTAGAGATCATCTTAAATATTACACATTGCA
>NC_133363.1:58422342-58493734 GCF_049309525.1 Garra rufa
GGTATCCTTAATGTTTATTTATCAATATTAATACACGAGGCTTCCCCAAGTCTTGTCATTGTTAAAAAAAAATTTCAATTGTACAAATGACATCATCACTGCCATACTAATTAGCCAATGAGCTGGCCAACAGCACACCAACAGGAAGTGGAGATAAGCCCAGAATTGTGCCATCAATCCTTCACATCCTCCCTCATCCATCTGTCCCCACTAACCAAAGCCATTCAGTGTCCCAGCATGCCAAGTGCAACGTTCTGCACCAGCACAGGTTCTGCAGGGATTTGTTGCAGAGAGAATTATGTTCAATGCTTGCCTGTAAATCTCACGTGTAACATGCAAACTACATTATCATGCCTTCAGGTCTAAGAATGATGTGACGGTAAAATGCTTTACGACTTGTATCACATTGATACAGCGAGTTGGACTGCTTTGTTTAGCTCAATTGATCATACTGTAACAGCCGTGGAGACAAGAATGTGGACGTGCATGTAGACTGTTTGGAACGGTGAACAAAATGCTCCCAAAACACATGTGCATGACTAACATACAAAAAAAGTCGGCATGCAATAAAAACTGCAATTTCTGCAAAGTCTTTTTGTCAACTATAGTCTTATTTGTGTCTATTTAAGATAAAAATGAAGAAATACCTAAGACAAAGTTGACCCTTAAACCTCCATTAAACCTCTTGAGCTATGAAAGAGCAATCTCTAAGCAATAACCTTTTCATCTGGGCATCCACTTCACGTCTGTATAAAGCATCATCCCTGGAGCAGGAATGGCCTCAGTCGCCCTGACTGGACACACACCCACACATGCACGCAGAGCGCTCTCACACAAAGCACCTGAGAGTCCTGAGCATGTGGAGGGGAACGAAGACATGTCTCAGTTCTCTGACTTATTCATCAGTGGCGTTTGCTAAGGCAAGCAGCACTATTACTTAGTGACATTAATGCAATAACAACCATGGAGCATCAATTAGGGCCTATGATTACTGCTATGCAAAAAATGTGGTCGAAGTTACAAAATCCAGGCATAAAAATCTAAAAAAATTTGCAATGTCATGTAATTTGACAAATTTAAGTGTGAGTGTTGAGTCTAAAGCCTAAAGTCTATGTGTAGTATATTTTTATGTGTACGCTAGTGTATGCATACAGTCAAACGCGAATGCAGGCGGTCGACATATGCACTCTACAAAGCTTCATGAATGTCCAGCATCTGCTCTATTTTTCTCCAAAAGTTAAGTGCAATAATATGTACAGTGCCTTGCGAAAGTATTCATACACATTATTTTTCCATGCTTTGTTATATTGTTGCCTTATGTTAAACTGCTGTTTTTGAAGTACTTTTTTCCACATCATTCTACACCCCATACACCATAATGACAAAGCAAAAACAGAATTGTTACAACTTCGTAAACAAAAATGAAATAAATAAAAACATGAAATAAGTACATTCCATAAGTATTCATACCCTTAACCAGGGCTCTACAGTGCGACCATTTCACTCGCATTTACGTGAGACTATGAAAAAAATATTTAGGAGGACCATGTGTGACTGACCCCATCAGCATATTTGTGTTTGCGCTCAGGGAAGCTTCAAACTAAGATGAGTGACAGCTTTAAATCATTTTTAAGGGAGTTTGTGAATGAGATATTGATTTAATACAGCAGTTAAATAAACAAGAAGTTATTATGTCACTTAAATTGTCGGACTGTAACACTATTGCCTGATTTTGCTCAGTTTCGTCATCGAAAGTATTCTAAAACAAGTCACAACTAAGCCGCTGCGCATATCCACTCAAACACAGCAGTGAATGAACGTACGTTTTTAAACGAATCTAGTGAAATGATTCAATTTCCCATTCATAAAGACAGTCACTTGCTTTATTCCTGAATGAACAATCCATTCAAACGAATCAAATGAATTATATGATTTAGTAATTAAATCAGTGTTTTGCCGCCACCTGCTGGCAGATCTTTTCAGTTATTTAAACTTTAATATTTCTGAATTCAAAATGTTATATTTAAAACATCAATCTCAACATGAATTAATAAATTTGATTGCATTCATGCCACCTCTGAGCCTCATTAAACATATGAAAAGGTAAAAACAAAATTCCCAAAATACATCACTTTAAGGAGTCAAATATCACCTCGTAATAAGAAGGCAAATTTTTTTATCCGATTTTTTATATTATTGTTTAGAATGTGCTCCTAAAATTTTGACAACAAGTGCTTCTAACAAGAAAAGTAAGCGTAGAGCCCTGCCTTAACTCAGTACTTAGCTCAGTAGAGCCTCAAGTCTTTTTGGGTATGATGCAACAAGTTTTGCACATCAGCATTTGATATCTGCCATTTTTCACCTCACCTCTTTACCCCTCAAGCTATATCAGGTTGGATAAGGCAGACACGCATTTTCAGATTTCTCCAGAAATATCTGATGGGGTTCAAGCCCAGGCTGTGGCTGGGCCACTCAAGGACATTCACAGAGTTGTCTATAAGCCACTGTTGCTGTGTGCTTAGGGTTATTGTCCTGTTGGAAGGTGAACCTTCTGCCCAGTCTGAGGTTCTGAATGCTCTGGACTAGGTTTTCATTTAGGCTACAGTATCTTAATATTTTGGTGCATTAAACTTCTCTTCTACTCTGATGAGTCCCTCAGTCCCTACCACTGAAAAACAGCCCAGAGCACTACCACCACACTTTACTTTTGGGATGGCATTCTGCAGGTGATGAGCAGTGCCTGGTTTCCAGAGAAACTTGTTTCTCACAGTCTGAGGGTCCTTTAGGTGTTTTTTGCAAATTGCAAGTGTGTTTTCATGTGTCTTCACTGAGGAGAGGATTGAGTCTTGCCACACTGCCATAAAGTCCAGATCAGTGGAGTGATGCAGTAATGTTTGTCCTTCTGTAAGTTTCTCCTATTACCGCATATGATCATGGAGCTCAACTAGAGTGACCATCAGGTTCTTGGTCACCAGTCTAACCAAAGCACTTCTCCATCAAGTGCTCAGTTTGGCCAAGAGGCCAGCTCTAGGAAGAGACATGGTTGTTTCAGACTTCTTCCATTAAGGGTAACAGAGACTACATTTTTTTCCCTGAACTCTTCCACAGATCTGTGCCTTGCAAAAATCCTGTTTCTGAGCTCTACAGGCAGTTCTCTTGACCTTAGTTTTTGTCTGATATGCATTTTCAGCTGTTAGATTTTTTTATTAAGATGTGAGTACCTTTTCAAATCATACCCATTCAGTTGAATTTCCCACAGGTTAACTTCACTCAAAGTGTAGTAACATCTACAAGCAATATAAACAGTCCTGAGTTAAATTTTAACTGTCCCAGATAGGGGTATGAATTAGGGTGACCATACATCCTCTTTTTCCCCAGACATGTCCTCTTTTTGGATAAAAAAAAAAAGCGTCCAGCCAGGATTCCTAAATCGGCCAAAATGTCTGGGATTCGGGTTTTGCTTTCTACAGTCGCCATTCATTGTGTGGGTTTTTGTATTAAAGCCTTGCGTAGGACTGTTTTATAATCCCGTTCCCGCAAACATTCTAATATTGAATATATATCGCAATCAATATGCTGAGTATTTAAATCACTTGGGATGCAGCTTGTGTTAGATGTAGGGTTGCCAAATGCACATTTTTTCCACAGAATTGGGCTGATTTTAAACCGTTGCGGTGGGTTGATTTTCTCCTGTGGGTTACTAGTTGGAAATATTGCATACATTCCATTTGACTGAAATGCTTGTATTGAAACATTTTGCATTCTACCTGTGATATAACTGTGGTAGATATTAGTTTTGTGAAGGATGGCCACTGTGGTAGGAAGCTTTTTAGATTAGATTAGATTAGATTAGATTCAACTTTATTGTCTTTACACATGTACAAGTACAAGGCAACGAAATGCAGTTTAGGTCTAACCAGGAGTGCAATAAGCAGCAAGTGCAGGATAAAGGTATAAGTTGTAAGTGCACTTATAGGGAATATGTACAGGGAGAAACTATGGATAATATTTACAGATGAAGTACTGTGAGCATAATTTACAGATGATAATTAACTACAATTAGAATGTACAAATAGATTAACACAATATACAGGTTGCTATTAACTATAATATAAATTGCAGGTAGATACGAACATAATATGCAGGTTACTGTTTACTGAAGCAGGAATTTACAAATTGACATGTATAGACATAGATTTATCACAAATTTACAGTATGTATATGTGCAATGGAAATGTGCATTTACAAATGGGTATGTACAGCGTAGTGCAATGAATATTAAGTAGTGCAATGGTAGTGGGGAGTGTGTGGGGGTGGGGGCCAAGGGTCAGTGGGGGGTCAGAGTTCAATAAGGAGACAGCTCTGGGAAAGAAGCTGTTCCTCAGTCTGCTAGTTCTTGTCCTGTGGCATCTGAAACGCCTGCCAGAAGGCAGGAGAGAAAACAGTTTGTGTGCGGGATGAGAGGAATCCTTAAGAATACTGCGTCCTCGACGCAGACAGTGCTTCTTCTGAATGTCCTCAATGGATGGAAGTGGAGTCCCTATGATGCGTTGGGCAGTTTTCACCACCCGCTGCAGTGCCTTACGCTCCGCAACAGAGCAGCTTCCGTACCAGACTGTGACACAGTTTGTAAGGATGCTTTCTATCGTGTAAGTGCAATTCTTGAAAAAATCTTAAGAAGTTCTCAAATATGTTCTTAAGAACATCTTAATTTTTTTCTTAAGAAAAAAAAATACATCTATCTGAGTGAATTCATAGCTGAAGACGCATTTATAAACACTTCAACGTCTTTTTTGCGGTTTCTGCAGATTACCCTAATAATCATAAGCACGCACATTTTCGTCACGACCTTGACTGGCACTCGGCTTCATGTTTTTAATGCGCCATGTTTCTGAACCGTTACTTTTAAAGGGTCTGTCTTAAGCTTTGTCGATCACTCTTGTGATTCACTTTTGTGTTGTTTTTGTTCCCTCGTCCGAATGAACACTTAAGGTATGTGTGTGCGCTGCTACAGCAAACGCGTCCTGCACATATGCGCTAAATACGGCCATAGATTATGCCGTATTTATCGGCCAAGTAAAATAAAAAAATGTTTAATTAAACCTCCCTATCTGACTCGATTTTGTAGAGTTGCTACTAAGTTTTGATGTCGGCAAAAAGTAGGGTCATACATAGGCTAATCATGACAGATCATTGTTTACATTATCAGTCATTGCTGTCACTTCAGCGAAGTCGTGCTCATCTCTATTAATAGTCCTAATATGTATTATATGTAGCTAGTAGTGTTGCAATGCTTAAATATAACAGTTAATTTGAATTAACCCAATACATTCATTAAATAATTCTTACTATTTGGGATTTAAGACAAGCCTCTGGCAATCCTAACTTTAAGAAGTTATTTAAGATGGTTTTTAAGAAGATTCTTTTCAAGAATTTGAATTTTCTTAATTTTTGTCTTAAGAACAATCTTAAATAAAAAGATAAGAATATTCTTAAGACGATTTTTTGGGGAATACAAAATATTCTTAACTTTTTCTTATTTTAAAAAATAAGAAGAAAATGGCAGTTAAGAAGAAAATTCTTCTTAAGAATGTTCGTGAATCCGGCCCCCGGTTCTTCTTAAGTGTTCTCAAGAAGAACAGGCGCTGGTGAGCCTTCTTGACCAGGCTGGAGGTGTTGGTGGTCCAGGATAGATCCTCCGAAATGTGGGTCCCCAGGAACTTAAAGGATGAAATAGGCTCAACAGCCATCCCGTTGATGTGGATGGGTTCGTGTGAACCTCTTCTTCCCTTCCTGAAGTCCACAATGAGCTCCTTGGTCTTGGTGGTGTTAAGGAGCAGATTATTGTCTGTGCACCATGTGGCCAGGTGCTGAATCTCCTCCCTGTAGGCAGTCTCATCGTTGTTGCTGATGAGACCGATCACTGTAGTGTCGTCTGCGAACTTGATGATGGTGTTAGATCCATACACAGGCCTGCAGTCGTGGGTGAAAAGGGAGTAGAGGAAGGGGCTCAGCACACAGCCCTGTGGTACACCAGTGTTGAGCGTGACAGTAGTGGAGCAGATGTGGCCTGACCTAACATGCTGAGGTCTGTTGGTTAGAAAGTCCATAATCCAGTTACAGAGTGAAGTGTTAATGTCCAGGTCTCTAAGTTTGGTGATTAACTTAGATGGTCTGACAGTGTTGAATGCTGAACTGAAATCAACAAACAGCATTCGTGCATAAGTGTTTGTATTGTCCAGGTGTGTGAGTACAGAGTGCAGCGCTATGGAGACTGCATCATCTGTGCTCCTATTGCCACGGTAGGCAAACTGGTGTGGGTCCAGTGTGGATTGGAGGGAGCCCTTGAGGTGTGAGAGGACCAGCCGCTCGAAGCACTTCATAATGATGGGTGTGAGTGCTACAGGGCGGTAGTCATTCAGGCATGTTGGGTTGGAGTGTTTCGGCACTGGCACAATGGAGGTGGATTTAAGACATGTGGGTACAGTTGCTTGGGTAAGGGACATGTTAAAAATGTCTGTGAATACCCCAGCGAGCTGCTCCGCACATGCCCTCAGTACGCGGCCAGGAATACGTCTGGTCCAGCAGCCTTGCGCGTTGATCCGGCTCAGTGCAGTGTGTACTTCAGAGGAGTTTAGCTGCGTTTATGATCAATCTGCATAACGTTGACTGTAAAATATGTAGTTTTGGTATGGAAACTAAAATATGGTCACCCTATATGAATACTTATGCAATGGAATCATTTAAGTCTTTTTATTTGTAATAAATTTGCTAAGATGTTAAAAAACCTGTTTTTGCTTTGCCATTATGGTGTATGGAGTGTAGATTGATGTGGAAAATAAAGAAGTTTAAAGCAGTTTGACAAAAGGCAGCAACATAAAACAAATGAATACCTTGGAAAGGCACTGTATGTATTTGTACTAAAGTTTTTGTCCTTTAAACTAAAGTTGCTGCTATCTCATAACATTTTCACACAAATTTCTTGTTGCCATCTCCACTATTTTGATGTCGTAGTTGATCCGTGTCTCTAGTTGTTTTCTACTGTCAAACTGATTAAAAGTTGAACAAAAAATTGGCAAATTGGTGCATTACGCATTTTAACAAATGACTGCAGCAGGTGCCAACGACCTGATGATTGTTTTTACACTTTACTGCGTGACCTAATCCTTGTTTTATATTGACTGAACAACATTTAATTTAAATGTCCACTTAATTTTTAACATTTATTTACAACAGAAATGCTACAGCCACTGTAACGTCTTGAATACGTGAACATCAAAACATGTAAACTCAGAGTAAGGGTTTTAACTTTTATTTTGAAATGGCTATGAACAGTTAGCATATTCCAAAAGATGCTGATGTATTCTACTGTCTTTGAGTAGGTTTATAAAGGACTTACCTTACAATGGTGTAGCGTTTTAGACTTTTCACGCATGTAAATAATTAAAGCGCATATATTAAATTTGCATTGCATATATTAATTGAATCGTAGTGTTTGTGAATTTACAATAGCATTATGCTTTTTATGATTTTTAAATGGGTTTAATTTATCGTGCAGCTTTGGAAAACGGTCTAATAATGCGTTTGGATTCTCGTCTGTGGAATGCACCACTTCCGGTATTTTGCCGGGTCTTAAAACTTTTTTGTTCAACTTTTAATAAATTGCTCCTAAATTGAATACATTTCATGATTTCAAATATTTATTTTTGTGTTTTGATTACTAAAATGTAACTGAACCATTAAAAAACAGAATCCAGGAGAAGCAAAAATGAAAAAGAAAAAAAAAAAAAGAATCTGGGAAAACAGATTTCATATGGCTCTAATCATCCGACCAACTGCATATCTTTACACAGAAAAACATTACTCTCAAAATCGAACAAAACCTAGTTAGTGATATTGTTATGAGTTCATATTATGTAAATGTTATCTAATCTTTCTTTTGCTCTGACCGGCATATTAAATCTAAACTCGTGACTCCTTTTCACCGTTTCTCAAGACACTTGAGCATCAACTCAAAAGCCTCCACAACAAAATACATTAGAAAGTGTGTGAATCTGAACACTTGCACACATAATTATGTCATTAGCGATGCAGCAGGTACCATTTATTGGCTTTGTTGCGGTGGGGAACAGCAGACGTGAGGCAGACCTTTACCTCTTGTTCTGCCGCTTTGTTCTGCTCTCTAATGGGGTCTTGCGAGAAGAGCTCTTGCCCTCCCACACACACGCTCAGAACGTGCACACACACAATATGCACACTCCAAAACAAAGTGCACACATTGTACAGACATTCACACAAATGTTTGCATGCATCCAGACAGCCAAAGACTGGAACATTTTCTCCTGTGTCTCGATACAGTACGCGCTCAGACAGTAAGAGAGATGCTTACCCTCCCCCATCAGACAGCATGGCTTTGAGAGCTGCAGGCGATGCCAATATTCAACCATTTGATGCCTGTATAACACACACACGAATAATGGAAGATTACAACCTGTATACTGAAAGACCTGATTCTTTTTAGAGATGTATCACTATAAACTGTAATTCAGATTTGAGTGAGAAAAGGCAAACAATGTTTTGTTTCCTTTGTTCTCAAAATCTATGTTCAGTTATGTTCAGACAGTATGAGCTGAAAGCTTATTTATTTTTTTTAAATAGTATGCAGACAAATGCATTATGTAAGAAAATTTGTAGCATGCAACACAGTTGTCCCCTGACTTTACTGTCTTATATGTTCAACCAAGAAAGTTGTGTTTAGCTTTTCAGACAAAATAGTTTGCATTGGACACCTCTTTATAAAAAGGAATCAAGAAAAATCAAGGGGGGGGGGGGGGGGGCAATGCATTGCGGGATACATTAGCCAAGCGCAGTGTGCTTTTTCATATACTATAGATTTTGGCAAATGTAGTAGGTCATGCATATACAAAACATGCATACTATGCACAAAATATATAGCATTTACTGCAGAAATAGTATGATGTGCAGCAGTCATACCATGCCATAATTACTATGTGACAATCCAGGATGCTCAACTCAAGAGCAGTTCATGTCTTTCGACTAGGAATGATGTGTTTCTATGGCAATACTATTAAGGCCAAAATGTGTATGTGAGTAACCAACAGACAAAACAACAATACAACAAGTAACTGTGATTGAACAAATGCATTTTTACTAAACTTAAGTTTATTTAGTGGGACATTAGGTTGTTATTAACTCTGTACTAGCAGCATTAAACTGTACTCTATGTCTTTTGTTTACTTTCAGAATATGTGTGCATTATTTAGGCATTGAAGAAGTTACATCTTTATTTCTTCAGTTGCAAAGAAATGAAGTTTTCTAAAGGAAAACATTCCAAAAGTTTTCTCCATATAATGGACTTCAATAGAGGCCAATGGGCTGAAGGTCCAAATTGCAGTTTCAGTGCAGCTTCAATGGCCTCTACACGATCCCAGCCGATGAATAAGGGTCTTACTATCTAGCGAAACAATCGGTCATTTTCTAAGACAAAATAACAAATGTATATAATTTTTTAACCAAAAATGCTTGCCTTGCACTAGCTCTGCGATGCCCATGCATGTCTTCATGCATTGCGTAATCATATTGGAAAGGTCATGTGTGGTTAGTTCTTTGTCTGTGTACTCCGGTTTGTAAAGGTAGGGTAGAGTGAAAAATTCCATCTCGTTTTCCCCTCCAACTTCAAAATCATCCATTGATGTTTTACTGTTTTTTGACTTTCTTTGCACGTTCACTTTGTAAACACTGGGTTGGTACTTCCGGCTACGTAATGCGTGAGGTCGAGCTAGTGCAAGACAAGCATTTGTGGTTAAAAAGTGTATATATTTGTATTTTTCTTAGAAAATGACCAATTGTTTCTCTAGATAAGACCCTTATTCCTCGGCCAAGGTATGTGTAGAATTCTTTGAAGCTGCACTGAAACTGCAATTTGGACCTTCAACCCGCTGACCTCCATTGAAGTCCACTATCTGGAGAAAAACCCTGGAATGTTTTTTTCAAATTTCTTTTCGACTGAAGAAAGAAAAACATGAACACCTTGAATTACATGGGGGTGAGTAAATTATCAGGGAATTTTCATTCTGGAAGTGAACGTCTTCTTCAACAATAGTCAATTACAGGAATTATTAAACAAAAACATTATGAAATAACTGCTTAACTACGTCTTACTGTTGAAGCCCTTCCCATTTTGAGTGTTTCCACATGACACTGCAGTGGTCATGTTGTACAAGATTAAGCTTTCCACAAATGGAGCTTTCCAGGTTTACAAGTAATTACAAGTTCTATGAGGACATGAGGGCTTTTTACAAGTCAGAATTGCACCATTATGGTAATTCTGGCTTGCCATGAGCGCAACTATATTCCATACACACTGTGAAAAAAGTGAAGCATCTTTCCTCACAACAACTGTCTGAGCACGTCATTCACAATGAGACTCTGGACCACAAAACCAGTACATTTTTTTTTTTTTTAAATTGAGATTTATATCTCATATGAAAGCTGAATAAGCAAGCTTTCAATTGATGTATTGTTTGTTAGGACAATATTTAGCCGAGATACAACTATTAGAAAATCTGGAAGCTGAAGATGCAAAAAAAAAAAAAAAAAAAAAAAAAAAAAAAAAAAAAAAAAAATTTAAATACTTAGAAAATCACATTTAAATTTGTCCAAATGAGGTTCTAAGCAATGCATATCACTAATCAAAAATTTAAATTTTATATATTTACAGTAGGAAATTTACAAAATATCTTCATGGAACATTTTTGGCACAATAGAAAAATTGATAATTTTGAACCGCACAATGTATATTTGGTTACAAATATACCCGTGCTGCTTGAGACTGGTTTTGTGGTGCAGGGTCACATATGACCTCAATATTTGAGCTAGCTGTTAATGTTTTATTACAAATTATGATGTGCAGTTCTCCCCTCAAAATCTGTAAAGAAATTACTTTAGGTCCTCATGTATTTACTAGGATTTTCTAAAAAGTAAAGTGCATAATTTCTGTATGTAATTGCAAAAATAATGACACTCCACTTCAGTCAACAAATAGTTCAGCCTCAAATGCACACCACTGTTTAAACCATTATGGCGAGCTACCATTTATTCTTAACATATTTAAGTATTTTTATATAAAAACAAACACCTTTAAGTAAATGACTAAATGAATTTGGTGGCACATTACGGTTATCTTTAAACCTGTCCATGAGCCTGTGTGTTAGAAATGGTAGGTTGGACATTAGAATAACAGATTTTTTATTTAATAAAAACCTAATTTAATAGAACCACATGGGCACCAGATCCATGATGAGTGTATGTGTTTCTGATTGCGGATTTGATGGTGTGTGTGTGTGTGTGTGCACCACAGGGAGACAATGAGAGTTATCTGGGAGAGGCACAGAGCCCAAGTGAGACTTGCATCGCCTACCACTGGATACTATAAGAAATGCAGCTGAATTTCTATTGCCCCGTCTCTATTTCTCTCTCCCATCCTTTTGTCTTTTTGTTTCCTATTTCATTTATGCTATTTTCCCTTCTCTCCTCGCAATAGCACAGTTGGATAGTCCCATATGGCTGGATGGGGCGGTTTAGAAAGGCTGCAGATCTGTTCTGTATGTGTGTGCGCACGGCTGGCTTAATTTTTATGATGGTGCACTGTGCTGTTATGAAAGCCCAGTACGTGATCTCAGATGTCAGAGCAGGCCGACACATTCACAACCTAAGAAGACTATCCGAAAGCGCCAGGAAGACTTCATCACGATGTCTAGAAAGAAACCGAGCAAACATTGCTCCAACAGAGAGCAAGTCAGAGAAAAAAAGGAAAAGACAGAGCAGCAGAAAAAGAGATGGAGACAAAGAAGGACAGCGAGCTAGAGGGAGGCAGAAACAGATGTGTTTTCGGTGGAGTGTCGAACAAAGAGCTGGGAGGGGCAGCTATTACACCTCTCAAGGCTGCAGCTCACGCTCTTCAGCACAGCTCGAGACAAAGCACCCAGCCCTCCCGGCTACTGCCGTCCCAGAGCCCTCACTGCATCTTAATAGACTGCAACTGCCAATTAACGGTGTGTAGCGGCTCGGGATACTGTACGCTGACGTTCATTATTTCCCTCGTCTTGTCTTGCGCTTCAAAGCCTGAGCTGGGATCAGCAATTTTTTCTTTTTCATTATAAAACAAAATCCAGGCTGTAGTGTTACACTTATGGCCTTGAAAGCTTTCAGGACGCGATCTGGCGTACATCCAGCCAGTGTGATCGCAGAAAAAGGTGTATATTGAATTGATGTTTGGTCGAGACATCGAACATTCCTCTCTGTCTGATCAATCACAGCTTAATTCTGAAACCGCAGTTTGTTAGAAAAATGTATTTTTTGTTGGCATATTTTATGCCGCTACATTTATGAGCGGTGTCTAGCATTGCCCTAGTACAGGGCTGCCCAACCCTGTTCCTGGAGATCTACCTACCTGCAGACCTTAGTTCCAGCCCTGCTCCAACACATCTGTCTGTAATTAGCAAGTGCTACCTAAGAGATTAATTAGCTGGTTCGGGTGTGTTTGATCAGGGTTGGAGCTAAACTTTGTAGGATGATAGATCTCCAGGAACAGGGTTGGGCACCCCTGCCATAGTACTAAAATAATAAGTAAAATGATTTGTATGTCAAATTGCATTTATTATTTCTAATCGTTAGTCGGTGAGAAGACGCTTGGTCGGAAAAAATTTATTTAGTCGCTTATTCGCAGAATACACAGGAAGTGGCAAAGTCACGTAGTCCATGGCGGACAGTTCGTTAACGGCTGGTCTATGGAGTGTGGAACCTGAATTGTAGCGCTCTTACTGCATGACAGATGGAGGCGCCGGTGCGGACACTTGCTCTTAAAACACTGTAAAGACTCTACATTTATTTGTGTGCACTCACAGTAACAACAAAACATTGCACTTTTGTAAAGTATGAAAGCAAACAGGATGCACTTTCTGCCATCTCGGTCTTTAAGCTTAGGCGTGTCAAAAAATTAACCGAAACTGTGTATACTTGTCTTACAAACATTAAAAATATAAATTAGGGCTGGGCGATTTTTTCGATTAATTCGAATTTACATTTTAAGACAATTTAATTTTTTATTAAATCGAGGTATCGCGATTTTTTAATAAAAATATTAGATACATTGTAATTGCACTAATGGCAATGTTGTCCGACCACATGATGGCGCGCCTAACTAACCGCTGTATTCAGAACGGAAAACAAATACGCGTTCTGGCAAATAACACCAGTCACTAAGTGGACATGATTAGCTGCTTGCTAGCAAGTTAGCCTGTTATATTACATACAATTTCACTTATCACATAAACAGAGTAGAGAGATGATTGAAGACGATAGCGAATTATTTGCATATCAAGGCTCGAGTGCGACCAGCACATTTGTATTTGCGCTGAGTGGAGCTTCAAAGGTTTCTATGTGTTTTGCACGTTGACTAATATGTCTCAAGTGTAGAGAGAGTGTCAATAAGAGACTGAATGGGCAGTAGCTTCGTTTATTATAATAGATCTTAGTGATATTGCAAACTAAGATGAGTGACAGCTTTTAATCATTTTTAATGGAGTTCGTAAATGAGATATTGATTTATTATAACAGTTAAATAAACAAGAAGTTATTATTAAGTGACTTACATTGTCTGACTATAACACTATTGCCTGATTTTGCTCTATTTTGTCGTTCAAAGTGGTCTGAAACAAGTCTCAGCTGAGCCGCTGCGCATCTCCACTCAAACACAGCGGTGTTTCGTTTATGAATGAACGTGCGTTTTTAAATGAATCTATTGAAATGATTCAATTTCCCGTTCATAAAGAGTCACTTGCATTATTCTTGAATGAACCATCCGTTCAAACGAATCAAATGAATATGATTCAGTAATTAAATCAGTGTCTTACCACCACCTGCTGGCAGATCGTTTCAGTTATTTAATATTTCTGTGTTCAAAATTGTATATTTTTGTATACGATATAAGTCCAAGAGAAAAGCATGGAAATATATATATTCCTCCCGTCTCATATTTATTTGTCTTACAAACATTTACTGTGTCTGGTATGATACGAATGGGGTCTGGTGCACTGATGCAGTTGCAATGTATACTGCAATATATATGGTGCCCATATATATTGTGGAAAAGCTGGGGTTTCTTTACATGCTAAAAGTAGTAGAGGGGGAAAAATCGATTTAAATCGTAAATCGAATTTTTTGTGAAAAAATCGGGGATTTTATTTTTAGGCCATATCGCCCAGCCCTAATATAAATATATCTTGACATTAATCAAGTATGTCCCTCACTTTAGGAAAAGCAAACAAAAAACATGCAGTCATTACTGACTGCATGCACTATGATGAAGTAATAGGTTAAAATTCTGCGCATGCACATTTAGAGTGGATGCTTTCACTGTGTTATTTAGCCTATTAAAATGCATTTAGAATACCACCAAAATTCAAAATCGGGGCAAAAATGCCTCTGTATGAGAGTACCGTTTCTATACAAATATCAGCAAGATCATAAAGTGATATTGATTTTGTATGAAAGTTCAATAAACAAGAAGTTAATATTAAGAGACTTACGTTTTAGATGCCATATTGTCCATTTTTCTTCTATTTCGCCAATGAAAATAGCTCCAACCGAAGATAAAGACAATGTTTTGCATTTCTGAATGAATTTGTTTATTTTTTTGAACTGGGCCAGTAGAAAAAACCTTTACGTTGAGCCCTGGGCAAGCTTTAAGCATGCGCTTGAGTGCTTATTAGTCTATGTAGGCAATTAAAGGCTCATTATTATAATTTAAATGGTTTATTAATAAAAGTGTGATTATTCAACTAATTCTTAAAATGAACGTCTGCTAGTCGACCAGAAAAAAAACTTTAGTCAAGGGCAGCCCTATTTATTTCCCAAAATGTATACCTGCTTACATATACTCACATAAAGCTACAGTTGATTGTTATTGCCCAGCTCTTTACTGGTAAATGTGGTCTAGGTATAGGTGCACTATAGGAAATAATATCAGTTTCTGTAAAACTGCTTTGAAAAGTGCTCAACGTAATATTTAAATCAGACAGACTAGCACTAAAAGGAACCTCAACCATGATCCATATCCAGATTATAAGAGAATTAGGTGGCTTTTTTTGACTTGGCTGGTCCAATATGACACTCTATCATCAGGATTTTTTGCACAAGCAAGCATATCTTCTTGATAAACTGTAAAAATCTAGTTCGTGTTGTTGCTTCTTTTGCAATTACGTTGGTAAACCAGCATTACATGCTTTCTTTTATTTAATTAAAGTGGACTAATATGACAGTATTAAAAAGTACATTAAATACCAAGTGGGATACACCCCTACAAGCCTAAATAGGCAAATTCGGTTGATATTAGGCTTCCTTTGGATTGCACGGTTAACAACTGCATTAGCATATGCGCTCTCAAAAACTAAATTTATCTGATGATCAAACCACATTACAGTGTCCTAGAAAGCGAGGAGGTATCCAGAGACCATTTAATTGACTCATAATGATCTTCAGAACGGCAGCGACTGCATTTTGCAAAGCTACATTGAGAAGTTAAAAGCATTAGGGACATAAAACAAAATAACACCAGCCCACACTCTTGTTAGAATCACCAGTTTAGTGAAAGCCTCCAAGAATGAGAGTACCATCATAGATGGAAGACTGAAACCCAGAGGACCAACTCTAGCTAAACGATCCCCCACAGAAAATGCTACCAAAACATTAATAATTGAGGATTAATCATATTTGTGGCTCTGGGCTTATTAAGACCGAAAACTGGATGAAATAACGACTGAATAGAAGGTGAGTGATGGGTAACTCTGATGTCCTGAGGAACCTTCAAAAGTTGGTGATAAGTATAGGACTTAATGTAGTATAATTATGAATGCATGACTGATCAAATATAAAAACAAGTGTTTATATATCCTCAAATACATTTTACCTTACTGCTTTTTTACACTTGTTGATAGCTTTCCAGCTGAGTTGCTAAATTTTTCATGCTTTATCAAATTTGTCAACGGCTAAATTACAGTAATGAAGTAGTCAATAGTGGCTTGAAGAGGAATGCTTGACCTTTCTTTGTTCATCAGTTTCTCACTATGTCCAAATTTCCAGATATGTCCCAATTGGTAACAGTGTGTCATGGTCCATTAGCCTAAGTTTCCAGACGCCCCAATGGCAGCGACTCCCTTCAAGACAGTCTCCAGCGAGAGCTACTTCAGGGAAACCAGAAGACCCATATCTAATTAAAAACTGGATAATGTCTTACTCTTTCTGTTATCCAATGCTATAAAACATCTTCTGAAAAAGCAATACCTCTCTCTCCCTCTCCTTGCCTCTTTCTTACCCACTATATTTAATTTTATTCCATGTTTGCTCAGTGAAAGGCTGCCTTATTATTTGTGAGATTTAGAGATTTCAGAAATCCATATCCCTGCAAATTAATATTTGTGTTTAAGGGGCATGGGCCATTTCATGATAACCAGTTGGGTACTCAAGGGACAACGTCATGGATGATGATGTTTTTTCAGTTTATTTGATTTATCCTCTTAGCGCTGAAGTTCTTTCATTGTTCAAAAGACTGTTTTATTGTAACTATATACGAATTACCCTCAGAGACCAAAGCACTGATGATGAACTTCCTTTGTTTCCCTTTTGTGGAATTTGTGTTTGTAGTAATTAAGCCAAATCATGATGAACATGTATATTTTACTTTGGAGTGAATTTTGAAAAAATGTTCAAAATGGTTCCAAGAACACCAGTACTATAAATAAGCATAAATAAACAGCAAACATATCGTTTAGGCTTTTTTTTCTCTCTTTCTCTTATAATTTTGGAAGTGGCACTGTGCAATGGACAAATAAATCATATTACAATTTGTTGACAGATATTGTGGAATATTCGGAAAATGCATTTAAAACTGGTTCACTGTTCAAAATGTATCAGAAGGAAATAAAATTAGCTTTTTAGCAGCTTGATTTTTACAGGTTTATAATCTGTGTATCTTTCTCAGCATGCTGCATTCTGTTTGGTGAACTTCTTTTGCACAGATTAGATATAAATTTAAATCGCAAATTCAAAATACAGCTTTTGAAATTATATCAATATGAGACCCTGGACCACGAAACCAGTCAAAAAGTTTCTGAAATTAGGATTTATATACAGTCAAGCCAAAAATGATTCATACCTTGAAGACTTGAAGTTACTTTTATTCAACCAGCAAGTTTTTTTTTTTTTTTTTTTTGACTGAAAATGACACAGGCTTCTCCCAAAAGATAATAAGACTATGTACAAGAGGAATCATTGTGGAAAAAATATTTCTCAGCTTTTATTTACATTTTAACAAAAAGTGGCATGTCCAAAATTAATTATACTCTTTGCAAACTGTCACAGTCTATAGGAAAATCCAAAGTTCTATGCTATTCCAAATAGGCCAAGCATCTAAAGCATCCTAATTACCCTGATTCATTGGGAACAGCTGTTTTAATCAACTCAACATGTGAAAAACAGAAGCTCTCAGCTGTTGGTTTGTGAACAATCATGGCTAAGACAAAGGAGCTCACTGAGGACCTGCGGATGCGCATTGGCTGCTCACAAGTCAGGAAAGGGCTATAAGACCATATCTAAATGTTTTGAAGTTCCAGTGGCTAAAGTACAAAGTATTATTAAAAAAATACAAGACGTTCCGCACTGGGAAAAATCTCAGAGGACATGTTCGGAAGCCAAAAGTGACACCTGTGCTGGCCCAGGAGGATAGTGAGAGAGGTGTCAGGTGAAACAAGAATTTAATTGTTTGGCCACAATGATGTAGCCTTCATTTGGCATAAAAAAAAGGAGAACCCTTTAACCCTAAGAACATCATCCCCACTGTCAAACATGGTGGTAGGAACCCAATGTTTTGGGGGTTATTTTTCAGCTGGTGGACAAGGGAACCTAATCACAGGAGACGGCACCATGAAAAAGGAACAACACCATCAGGCAGTCTGCAGAGAAACTTGGGCACCAGTGGACATTTCAGCATGACAACGACCCAAAACACACAGCAAAAGTGGTGAAGAAATGGTTAGCAGACAAAAACATTAACGTTTTGCAATGGCCCAGCCACAGTCCTGACTTAAATGCGATTGAGAATCTGTGGAGGGAGCTAAAGATCAGGGTGATGGTAAGGAGACCCTCCAACCTGAAAGAGTTGGAGCTCATCGCTAAAGATGAATGGGCAAAAATACCAGTGGAGACATGCAAAAAGCTGGTAAGCAATTATAGGAAGCATTCGATTGCTGTAATAGTTAATAAAGGCTTTTCTATTGATTATTGAGAAGGGTATGAATAATTTTGAACATGCCACTTTTTGTTCAAATGTAAATAAAAGATGAGTTATATTTTTTACCACAATGATGCCTCGTGTACATCGTCTTATTATCTTTTGGGAGAAGCCTGTGTCATTTCCGGTCAAAAAAATTTGCTGGCTGAATAAAAGTAACCTTAAGTCACAATTTGCCAGTGGTATGAATAATTTCTGGCTTGACTGTAAAAAAAAAAAAATTTGAGAAAATTTCCTTTAAAGTTGTCCAAATAAAATTCTTAGCAATGCAAATACTAATCAAAATTATTTTGACGCATAAAATTTATTTTTGAATATTGCTACAAATATATCCATGTTACTTCAGACTGGTTTTGAGGTCCAGGGTCACATACAACAGTTTTATTGCAATTGGTTGCACAGCCCTAATTGGAAGCTGATATTTGGATGAAATGACCTCTGAGTCTAAAAATGCATGTTTAGAGCACGTTGACAGCACTGTGGCCTTGAACTTCATAAAAGCCCAGTAAGAAGACAGAAACTGTATGATTTCAGAGCAACTCTTCACCACACCCTGAAGTTTCATCAGGTTAAGCCAAAAACCATTTGCAATAGATTATCTCTTTTTTTTTTTTTTTTTTTTTTAAAGTGCACAACTGGAGATGGTAACATGGCCAATATTCATGATGTGTTTTCAATAATTCAACACTTTGTAGTCAATTATTCCACTTACATCAGTGACTACTTGTACATTTATTTATCCCAAGACATTTTCCAGGTTTACATCCCAAAAAGCCAACCATAAATGGGAGCTACTTCTCAGCTGAGCAGTTTTAAAAATGAATCACTACCTTGGAGCGCCTGTGAATCAATCAGAATCGAGCAGTGATATATAATGGTTTACTGAATGGGCTCGGTTGTGTGAATACTAGAACAATTTGTTGCAGAAATTGTCTTTTGGGAACGGTGCCATTAAGTATGTTTAAAAAAAAACAAAAAACATTACAGGTCAAATACTTACTTGGAAGCTTGCTAAATTTGATCTACAGCAGACAGACACGGTGCAAGGAGGCCAGTGACCATGTTGTGTAAACGCTATATATTTTCCATAATCTCACGTGGTTAGCTACTATTCCTATCTGATTACTGAAACTAATTTATGACCATGTCACACAGCAATTTTGATACTCAGATATTCCTACTCTATGATTAACTTCAACCTCCCAATGTGTCTCTTCTGAAAGGATCTGTTCCTTTCATTCTCAAACGCTGAGATTGCTGTACTGTCACACAGACTCTGAAAATACTGCCTGCATACGGTCTGTTCAGCTGGACCTCCTCTCTCACTGTTTGTTTTGGAAGATCAAGGAACAATGAATCATGAATGTGCAATCCTCGGTGTGATTACTCATAATAAACAGGCTGCCTTGAAGAGGAAAGCAAAAGCTAAAATGGAAATAATTGGCCATAAATAATGCTCACGGCTGCAGTAAGGTTCATTTAACAGCAACAATAACAGTAATAAAAAAACGTTTGCATGCAAGAGAGATGTGTTTGTGCATTCTCCCTTATTTGCACAGAACAACTGAATCAGTTGGCCTTCACCTCTTCAATGGGTGTTAAATCTATTCAGATGCCCACAGACCACCTCTGGACCTCTCACGTAACCTCTTATGCATACTGCATGCAAAATTGCAATTAAAATAAGTACATACAGTCAAGCTCTAATTTGACTCATATTTCAGTTTCCAGGGAAGAAATAGTCACTATTTGCCAAAGGTTATTAACCTCAGATCTTTAAAGGATACAGAGTAGTTTAGTTTAAAAAAAAACTTAAACTTTTAAAAGAATCCTCATAGCTGTATCACTATACGTGAACCTGGACCACAAAACCAGTCTTAAGCAGCACAGGTATATTTTAGCAATAGCCAAAAATACATTGTATGGGTCAAAATCATCGCCAAAAATCATCAGGATATTAAGAAAAGCTCATGTAAAGATATATCAAAAACTTTTGGTCAACGTTAAAGGTGATTTTCTCAATATTTAGATTTTTATGTCCACCCTTAGATTGCAGATTTTCAAAAAGATGGTCCTACCCTAACCAAACATCAATGGAAAGCTTATTTATTCAGCTTTTAGAAGATGTATAAATCTCAATTTTAAAAAAGTGACCCATATGATTGGTTTTGTAGTCCAGGGTCACATATGTGATGCTTATTTGTAGAATTCAGTAAATTATGTCATTCCATTCCAGTTATAATGCAGGCTTAGAAGGCAGCTGCCTATTTTTAAATGTATTTAAAAAGTGTTTTACGGCATTTAAGGAAATGAAATTCAACCTTTATATAAATTCATAACAAGTGTAATAGGAAAGAAGCAGAAAGAGAAAGAAATAGGAAAATTTTGGCTTGACAGTCTTGTTTGAAGGTTAAATAAGTTTTAGTGCTTACGGACAGTCAGATTTAACAAGAAATTAATTTCCCAGAATGCCATTAGCTGCTGAATTCAAGTAACTCCAAGTAAAACCACTTATAATAATACACATTCTTTCACTTAAACTCCTTGGAGCAGCTACTTTGTGTTTCAGTCAATGAAATTAATTTCCCTTTCATAACTGCAGCCGTTTGCATGTGAGTGAGGTTAACATGGTCCATTTCTTGTTTTTCCACTGTCATACTCTATTAGACAGCATATCGACACCGCACCCACATGCTATGTATGCATTTAATAATGCCACTAGACAGCCTCTGGTACCACAAGAGCCAAAATGTCCATCTCAACCTCTGATGATTAATAATTGTTCCAGGGAGGGAAGAGAAAATTTTTTATGTCTGTTCACTTTTTCCCATGTGTCTGTTATCAACTGAGTGATAGTTCTCTAACCTTGTTTAAGGACATCCTACCTTGGGCCAGAAAGTGTAGGGAGTAGGGCTTAATTGTTAAGATCTTTCATTTAAACATCTGGCATCAGAGGTGGGTAGTAACGAATTACATTTACTTCGTTACATTTACTTGAGTAAATTTTTGGGGTAACTAGTACTTTTAGAGTATATTTAAAGATAGGTACTTTTACTCTTACTCAAGTACATTTTTAGTGAAAAAACTTTAGTTTTATTTCGCTACATTTGATGGTGTTCCTCCGTTACTGATATATATATATATTACAGGGCTTGCAAAATCGCTAGCCCGACGTCCCGGGGCTATTGTGTTTTCCAGTCGGGCTACCAAAAAGTTTGATTGGCCTGCCCGACAGGCTACCGTAAAGTAGAGGGCTCCTGCAGGTCCTTAAAAACTCCTCAACTTAGTTGTATCAAATTTAAGGCCATAAAAAGTTTTAAATATGTTAAATAGTATAATTAATTTAGACGGTACTTATAATTTAAGAGGTCTTACAGTTGAGGACGGAAAGACGAGAATCACGATAGGGCTGGATTAAACTTCAAAAGGCAATGATGTCATTGAATAAATATGCGCGCTGCACATTTCAAAGTCAAAACGTGGCACGGATGTCTTTATATGAATGTATCTGAAGGGAGCCGACTGTCCTCAGAAACGTGTCTTTGGCATTTTCATTTCATGCCTGATAAAACAACGTTAATGCTGCTTTGTGTACAGCCGTTACTATGGAAACCGTAATATTTCAGCGATTATAAAGCACCCCCTCGTGACAGAGAATCAATTTTTCATTTCCAATAGATTTTTTTCAGCTGTTTATGGTCAAATGATTGCAATTATCGACCCATGTTTTTATGCAGCAAACACAGAGTTGTAAATGTAAAAAGTTAAGGTGCCTTCTAAACATCTAAACAAGTACAGTAATATTTATGTTTTAAAGAAATATAATAAATTATATACTCAATTTATCCCTTTTAATGGTATAAAGGATGAAATGCCATATTGTAAGATATTTTGTTTTTTGTGTGAAACTGTATCTGAATTTTAAATCATGCCATTTTATGGCTTACTATTCTACTTCACATTGTCCAATCCCATTAGTTTATTTTACTTGTGCAGATCTTAAAAAGGGTCATAATTGCTTTAAATTAATATTTAAAAATTCTGCAGATACACTAAATGAAACAAATATAATGAAATAAAATTACTTCCTTGATATTTGTTTATATTTGTGTATTAAAAACATTTTTTATTAGACTCCTATCTAATTTTCTATGTTTAAAAAAAATTGGTCTTTTTTTTTTAATTTGGGCTAGTTAAATTAATTTTCGGGCTACCAAAATCTGAAGAGTAATTTAGCGAGCCTATATATATATATACACACATACACACACACACATATACATACACACACACACACACACACACACACACACACACACACACATATATATATATATATATATATATATATATATATATATATATATAAATAAACAGCAAAAATCACAACGCCAAAGATGAAACATATGTACATACACTGAAAGACTGAATGCAGTTATTTGTCCTGTGTGAACAATCAGAAAAACTAAATCATCAAAAAAAATTGCTTTGTTGAGTTAACCTACTCAGTAGTTTGGCTTGAAACTTAATACAAAAACTGTAAGAGCAATAGTCTGAGGCAGATTGGCAAGTGCATTAGGTTTATACGTCAGTGATTGATCAATTTTGATTAAAATCCCTAAAAATCCCTCAGTAAAGCCTCACAGCTCACTAGAGCACTGCGGTTTATCTGGCCAATTAAACAAATCAATGGAAAAGGTGAATTAAAGACCACTACAAAACGCACATGTGCACTGCATGTTTAGGGCTTAATCTTTAACAACTAGCAGTCACACTGAATATTGGGTTTTGTTTTTTATTTAGTACTGGCCAGATAACATATAACAGAGATGTAAGTTAACAATATCAAAATCTCACAATACGATAATATCTCGATTTGAAGTCCACAATACAATATTTATTGTGATATTTAAAAAACAAAAGAGAGTGCAGAGAGATTGTGTATACGACGGCTACTCAAAATGGTAATTACTTGTACTTATCCTGATTTTTGCATCCAATTAAAAACTAAAAGACTACGTTTATATATATATATATACACTGTTCAGTTTCTTGCACAGACTGATTGTTTGGTGTCCTAAGACCGCAATGTATCATCACAAGCCACAGGGTTTAATTTGGTTTTGTCCGTGTATGTTTTTTTTGACTCTCAAAGCCATGGTGCCCATTGACTGCCATTATATGACTGACAGACTGCAGCGGTTTGAGTTAAAAATCTTTGTGTTCTACTGAAGAAATAAAGTCACCTACATCTTAGATGCCCTGGGGGTAAGCAGATTAACATCAAAATTTCATTTTTGGGTGAACTATCCCTTTTAAGTCAGAGAAAAATCTGTGAATTGACTTGCATCTGAACTTTAAAGGGGACTCAACCCTAGTTTTGGTATACTATCTCACTCTAAACTACATTCACACTGGTGTTTTTAGCCAAATATTGAAAAACAATTGCACTGTAAAATAAATAAATATTTCATAGATATATATCGTTAGCTTACAATACTTCTTTCCTAATTTTTACACTTAAAAGAGATATTTTGAATTTGGACTGCAGTAACATTACCCACTTAAACCGCTAGCTGTCAGCAATTCATACTGCACTTTTAGGCTTTTATTTTGATGGAAACAGCAGTAGAGCTTTTATTTTGACGGACAAACCCCAGCTTCAGTGAAAACAGACTTACAAAAACACGTCTCACTACAAATCTAGTGAAATTCTGTAGTCATCTGCCACGAAAATAAACCATAACTGGTGGCTTTTCCATTCCCAAATATAACACATGCAATAAATGAGTTCACTGCATTCACTGTGAACTAGGGGTGCAACGGTTCTCGGTAAAAAATCTAACCGTCCCGTTCTCCTCCCACGGTTCGGTGCGCACCAGGACCGCAGTTCAACTTGAAACTGACAACGCATCTGTAATATGTTTTAAATAACACATAAAACAAACAGGGTTCGGCTAATGCATGTTTCTGTTGATGGATGCGCATTCTGGCTTCCCAATACGATAATACAACAGCGATTAAATAAAAACGTGGATAACCCATTCTTGTTCAACGCGAGTGCCGTATTCTGGAATATGAGCAGTCATTTATTCCGTCGTCTCCCGGGTGCTGATAGCGCTCGTGTGCAGGTGAGACCCGAACAGCACACATTGCTATCTGGATTTAAACTAAACTCATTTAAGCTTGGCCAGTTTCAACATTTAAGAGCCATAAGACGCAAACTCGCGCGCACAGTGATAAGTGAGAAGAGCTGTGTGTGCGCTCATCTGAAGCGCGCAAACCCGTGCCTCAGAACACGCGCAAATATTAAGCTCTTTTATTGTGTTTGAATGGACAAATTCACGGATAAACTTTGTCCAAATTCCCGTCTTGGCAAGTATCCTAGCACATTGGTTCTCAATCCTGGTCCTGGGGGACCCCTGCTCTGCACATTTTGCATGTCTCCCTTATTTAACACACCTGACTGAGATCATTAGTTGATTAGTTCAGTTCATGGATCTCTCTCCTCATGAGCTGATGATCTCAATCAGGTGTTAAATAAGGGAAACATTAAAATGTGCAGAGCAGGGGTCCCCCAGGACCAGGATTGAGAACCACTGTCCTAGCAGACATAGCCGACTAAACGCTAAGTATCAGTGCACTCGATCAGTGCATTCTCTAAAATTGACAGCAATTTCTTAACATTTACCAAACAGCAACAACAAGGAAATCACTCACTGCTCTTGACTGAATAGCTTTTGTAACTTTAATAAACTTCAATTTATACTGCAATGCTTTTTCACATTTGATCATTTTATTCAGTTTCTGTACCTAAAAACTAATGTTAATGACCTACCTAAAAAAACAAAAATTCAGTTTATTTTATTTGTATCTTTACTCTATTGTATTTATTTGTGCTTTTGCTTGTAGTTAGATAGATTATTCTTATTTCTATACTTTTTAATTTTTTTCCCTAAACATAGCACATACTGAACCGTACCGAAACCGTGACTCTAAAACCGTGATACAAACCGAACTGTGAGTAAGTTGAACAGTTGCACCCCTACTGTGAACTGAACCATTTTGAGTTGTGGAAAACACCGGATCATGAGCTGATAAACTGAATGAAGTACGCTTTTCGATTTGAAACAAGCAGCAAAAACGGACTCGATGAAGGGATTAAGCCATAATTGTGCTTTCGGTTTTAGTTTGTTTGACAGATACTGTGCCAATGGCCCAAAACACAACTTTTATATTAGAATAAGATGTTTAAATATATTTTAAAAACTGCACTTTTTGCAACATATGATACAGTAAGGATTATTAAAATATAGTTTGTGTAAATGACTGATTTGACATATAACGACAAGCCACTTTTAAAATATTTAAGATATTTAGTAGTTTTACAAAAACAAAACAGAGAAAACTACAAGCACAAGTGTACATCTTGGCCTCAAATGATTAAACTCAACATGAAACACTGATCATAACCCATTTTAACTTGTGTGACCTGATGTACTTCCAAATTAAACAGGACATCAACAAGAACAAAAAATGTAGGGCAAGAGTTGATCAGTCAATTGGGAGTTGATTGGATCATAAAAATACATACCAGAAAGGATTCAGGTTAAAACAAAAGTGATCAGTGGTGTCCGCTGAAAAGAAAAGACGTTTCGAGGCAAAGATAGATATCAAATTTCTTATGTATGTACTTTTTGATTCTTCAGTCAAAACTTGTTCTGCATCTCGTCCAAAATCACTGGATCATTCAGCATGGGCCTTTACTAAACAAACAAAAAATAAAATAGGGGGAAAAAACCTTTTAACAGCCTTAAATGTTTAAACTTTAAACCTTTGACAGATCTCTGTAACTTGTCTCTGAAAAACAAGAGGGCTTAAGTCAACATAAGTCTGTATTTTTACAGACTGCATTAAAAGGATAACTAATGAGTGTGACCAGCAATTGCAAGTCACCAATGCATGTGATTTCCATTAAATTTCCCTTAATTTATGTTGGTTGTTCACATACTGTAGCTGGTTTGTCTGGATTACTGTCAAACTGAGCAGAGCTGGCTGCAGTCCAGTTGGTCGGAGGGATTCAGGGACTGAATACAGTCAAATAACAACATGTGGAGAACAAAGCCTGCTTTCATATAACCTCCCACTGCTCTTACTAATGCATTAGAGTATTTCATCTGCACTAAGAGTTTGACAACCAACGTTTGAATTTATTTTTAGGAAAAAATGCCATGCGTCAGAATGACCAGTGAAATAAAGATACCTGTCTGGTTCTTTAAATGTCTAACCATCATATCACTGTAGATGCATTGGCCAAATACTGAGACATTTGTGCACAATAACACTAAAGTGGTTAGACATTAAATGGTTTTTTTAACCAAAAATGAAATTGTGTCAATTTTCTCACCCTCAAGTTGTTCCCAACCTGTATGATTGTCTTTCTTCTGTTGAACACGGTGTTAGTAACCACGCAGCTGATGCAAAACGTTTTTTTTAAACTTAGATTTTTTTGTCTTGCTTCCAGCCAAAATATCTAAAAATGTCTAAATCAAGAAGAATTTTCTAGACAAGTAAAAAATATTGTCTTGTTTGCAGAAAAAAACAAGTCAAAATTAAGTGAGTTTTTGCTTGGAACAAGCTTAATAATCTTAGCTTAAGCTTAATAATGGGGAAAGCAAAAAAATATTATTTCAAACAAAAAACAAGATTATTTTTTTTCTGCCCATTGGCAGATTATTTTGCTTGTTTCAAGCAAAAACATACTTAATTTTGACTTGTTTTTTCTGAGAACAAGACAATCATTTTTACTCGTCTAGAAAATCCTTCATGATTTAAGAATTTTTAGATATTTTGGCTGGAAACAAGACAAAAAATCTAAGTAAGAAAAGCATTTTTTGCAGTGATGGTACAGAAAAAAAATACTATGGAAGTCAATGGTTACCGTCAACTTTTTGGTTACAATCATTCTTCAAAATATCTTATTTTGTGTTCAACAGAAGAAAAAAAAAAACAGGTGCTTATATGTACAACCAAACACTAATAATTATTAAATCTCTGACAGTGCAAAAAAAGCCATATTCACATGACAGTGTTTTTTCAATTTGCATCTGGTGGAATTATGCAAAAAAAAAAAAAAAAAACAGTGGGTTGAATCGTTTACAACTTTCACACGATTAAACAAATAAATAAAAATTTCACAACTGTTGAGGGCATGTAAGATGCCGTAAGCACAATCAAAATCAACCTAGATTAGATGATGAACAAAGAGCGTGTTCACATCCACAATAAACAGCTGACAATGTTAGTACAACTTCATTTTGCAAGTAAACATCTTCATCAAATCTCATGTAAACTCTTGCATTGTGCAGATTTTCTAGTGAGCTGATTTTAGACAGTAATCAGAGTAAGTTTGTGTCAATCTTGTTGGGTTTCACACCCAATTTGAAGAATTGCATCTACAAAATACTTGAAGGAAAGCTGTTTATGGAGAAGGCAAGGAGCGTAGTAAGCCATCTACTGCTAAAATCTCTTGGCTTAAGAAGCACAAGGCATTGATCACTGTAATGCTCCCCTTTCATCAGCTGTCTTAGAAATGACTGCAATGGCCAAGAACATGTGCAACACTGAAAAGCAAAGACAAAAAAGCCTGAGGAACAAACTGTGCTTAGAGCTGAAGGTCTTTCACAGACTCCATCACTGACCCCTTCATACAAAGTTAATTCATATGAAGGTTTCAGCTGTGGCTGCCAATTCTCAGATACAGCAGGGTTATAATACTTACTACTGCTACACTGTAGGCCTACGTTTTTAAGTCCCTATCATACACAGAGGTCCCAAAACGTATTTACCACACTTAAAATGTCTGAAGGTCAATGCAATTGGCAATAGATACGCTTTTGAAAACGCCTTCATGCTTTGTTATCCAGTGCAGTGACATTCATTTATTCAATGTACATTTGGACTTAAGTCTTCAAAGGCGCCCAAAAACTTTTGGGGCCACAGTATAGTAGTCTTAACAAAAGTAAAATATTAAACGTGTTTAATATGAAACTCATATTAAACATTTTTACAGACGTAAATCATAGCAGTTATTTTTCTTTCATGGCAACATCACAATTAAGTAAAAAATCATTTCAATATACACTAGTTAAAAGTTTTTATTTTTTAAAGAACTCTCTTCTGCTCACCAAGCTTTATTTGATCGAAAATACAGCAAAAATAGTAAAATGTTTAAATATTTTTTCTATTTAAAATAACTGTTTTCTATTTGAATATATTTTAAAATGTAATTTATTCCTGTGATCAAAGCTACATTTTCAGTATCATTACTTCAATCTTCAGTGTCACATGATCCTTCAGATATCATTTTAATATTCTGATTTGCTGTTCAAGAAACATTTTTTATTATTATTATCAATATTTAAAACAGTTGAATACATTTTTTTCAGGATTCTTTGATAAATAGAAAGATCCAAATATCAGCATTTATCTGAAATAAAAAGCTTTTGTAACATCATACACTACACCATTCAAAAGTTTGAAAAGCTTTTGTTTGTTTTTTGGGAAGATATTGTAGAAATTAATACTTTTATTTAGCAAGATTTCTTTAAACTGATCAAAAGTCATGAGAAAAGACAATGTTACAAAAGTTTCTATTTCAGATAAATGCTGTTTATCTGAACCTTTTATTCATCCAAGAAACCTGAAAAAAAATTCTACTTTTTGAGCAGCATATCAGAATATTAGATTTACTTCTGAAGGATCATGTGACTGGAGTAATGGTGCTAAAAATTCAGCTTTGAAATCACAGGAATAAATCACATTTTAAAATATATTCAAAAAGAAAATAGTTATTTTAAATAGCAAAAATATTTCAAAATGTTACAGTTTTTGCTGTACTTTAAATCAAATAAATTCAGGCTTGGTGAGCAAAAGAGAATGCTTAAAAAAATCCTACTGTTCAGAAACTTTTGACTGGCAGTGTACTGTTTTTACTCTTAAAAACTGACATTCTTTATTGGCATCTATTGTTCTATAAAAAACCTTTAACATCCATGGAACATTTTCATTGCACAAAAGATTCTTTAGAATGGACAAAAAGGTTCTTTAGAATATAAAATGTTCTTCACACTGAGAAAAAAATGGTTATTTTTAAGAGTGTAAATGTTATTTTTATCTTGTTATTTTAAATAAGTTATGAGTAAAGCTGTACCCTTAAAAAGAAACATGAATGAACCAGTGGTTATGTGATTGAATGTTCAAAATAAACTAGATTGTAATTTATAGTTTTAATGTCTTTGTTTGTCTTGGCGTAAAATACAGTCACAGCAGAATTGTTTCTACATGAATACAAATCCCAGACAGACAGACCTCAAAACAATCCCCAAAGTGTTTTTCCAACACTCAATGAATTTGTTCACTGATCCAATTCAATTCGGTGCTCTGTTCTCTTATAGCCTTGTGTCTTTGGCACCTCGTCTTTTCCCAGCATTCAGCTGTGTGCCTAACCATGCATGATGGCGTTCTATAAATTGACCATCTTCTCCCGTCTCGACTATCTGTTTCTCATTTCTGATCTTTCATAGCACGACTTCGTGTTTTTTTCCCCCCGCAAAGACATTTGAGAAGAAAACACTGACCCATTTCGAAGGGATCACCCTGCTCTTCTCAGAGCCATTCAGTCTGACTGCACAAAGTCATGCCAATTCAGACTCGGCAGGTCAAAGTCCATGACCTCTAACCTCCTTGTGCTCAGGCCTTGCCTCAGTGGCTTTTCACTGAATGGCCCTTATTGTCTGCCAGTTACGGACAGAGGCTCATAAATCTTGCGTATGTGCGGTGTACAGGAGGCATTGTGCCGTAGCAAAGGAGACATCAGCATAGAATAAATCTGCCTTTTTTCCTCCCTTATCCCTTCTTTACTATCTTTACAAGCTGGGAAACAGAGCTTAGGTGATCATTGTCCCGATCAGATCGACCCTCAGCTCCGTGACAAGCTGTTGTTTAAAAGCCATGCAGGCATGTATTAGCGGCTGAAAACTACAGAAAATGAGCCGATGAGCCGTCTCTATGCATTTATCCAGGCGAGAAACAACACTGGTATTTTCTAAAAGGTTTGCCGGACTTAAGCTGCTTTGTGGGATTGCAGCTGCTTTCTTGAGCCTGATTTCTGAAAAGCCACTGGTCGTCTTCCATTAAAATTCAACATACATGTACAAAACTGTCTCCAAACCCTATTTACCTTTATGATTTCCAATCATAAAAATGTCTTTGTCTTTTCAATCCCTTCAACTACAAGCGATTTCCAAAGGATAAATCCTGTTAAATTCTGAAAAGTATCAGATTACATATAAAAAAAATGGCTTGCATGTAACAACATCAATATTCAAAATCATATTTATAAATTAAAACATTTTAATCATGTGACATACTAGCCAATAGTTTCCACCAGGTGGCGTCATCACTAGATACTGGATTACTATTACTATACTAGAATTATTTTCTTATTTAGTATCCTCATTGAAGACGACTTTGCAAAGAACAAATGCTTTATGAATGTACGAGTCTAAATCTGATTATGCAAATGAGGTACTGATGTCAACCAGCAAAGTAAGAATGAATTTGATGATAGAAAATCCTGAAATGTTTGTTTAAAAAAAAAAAATTGAAGACTGAAATTTAAGCTGAATAATAGCTGGATAAATAAACTGAAAGCTAATTAAATAAGCTTTTCGTTGATGTATGGTTTGTTAGGATATATAGGACAATTTTTGTCCGAGATGCAACCATTTAAAAATCTTGAATCTGAGGGTGCGAAAAATTGAAATACTGAGAAAATTGCCTTTAAAGTTATCCAAATGAAGTTCTTAGCAATGCATACTATTAATCAAAAATTAGAAAAATAGAAAATGTACAAAATATCTTAATGAAACATGATCTTTACTTAATATCCTAATGATTTTTGGCATAAAAGAAAAATAATTTTGACCCAAACAATGTATTTTTGGCTACTGCTACTTACAGCTGGTTTTGTGGTCCAGGGTCACATATGGCGCAGTGTATTGTGCAAATATATAGTATTTTTCTGTTTTACAGGTTTCATTGTGCTATACACTCACCTAAAGGATTATTAGTAACACCATACTAATTAGGGATGCACCGATCATGATTTTTCATGGCCGATTCCGAAACCGATTTTTTACAAGCAAGCTGGCCGATTCCGATACCGATTTCCGATGTTTTCAAAAACAATAAGTTATGCAAGTAAACAACATAAACAACATGTTTATTTAGTATTTAACAGGCCAAACTGGCTTTGGCTATTGAATCAATAGCATCTGACATCTGAAGTAAAAAAATAAATAAAAAAATATTAAATTAAATACAGTTTAATAAGTAAAACATGCTTTTAGTAAAGTAAAACAGTAAGCCAACAGGCATTTTAATGTAAAATAATAATAATCATTCTTAACAGAACAGACTTTTATTTTTGGCTTTTCAAAAGTAAAGTAATGCTTGTTTTTTTGTACAAAAAGAAGCATCTCAGCTTTGTCACAAGTGAGTCTGTTTCTTTTTTCATCTGTCACGTGAGAAGCTGAGCTGAACAAACGTTCGCTGTCTGCGCTTGTGCAGGGCGAGGACAGGTACGCTCGCACAACTTCAGCGAGCACAGGAAAGCGGCTGTCCTTTGCAGACATTGCAGATTGCAATCTTCACGTCCTGCTCACAGATTTCGAAAAACCTCCACACAAGTGACCCGTTTCTGAATGAATCGAATGCCGTGGCCCGCGTACACACTTCCGGGAAAAAAACAGCCGGGATAAAAACAAAATCCTTTTCCGATTTCGACTTATGGCCGGTCAACCGGTGCATCCCTAATACTAATACAGTGTTTGACCCCCTTTCGCCTCAGAACTGCCTTAATTCTACGTGGCATTGATTCAACAAGGTGCTGAAAGCATTCTTTAGAAATGTTGGCCCATATTGATAGGATAGCATCTTGCAGTTGATGGAGTTTTGTGGGATACACATCTAGGGCACAAAGCTCCCGTTCCACCACATCCCAAAGATGCTCTATTGGGTTGAGATCTGCTGACTGTGGGGGCCATTTTAGTACAGTGAACTCATTGTCATGTTCAAGAAACCAATTTGAAATTATTCGAGCTTTGTGACATGGTGCATTATCCTGCAAAGGATGGGTACATGGTGGTCATAAAGGGATGGACATGGTCAGAAACAATGTTCAGGTAGGCCGTGGCATTTAAATGATGCCCAATTGGCACAAAGGGGCCTAAAGTGTGCCAAGAAAACATCCCCCACACCATTACACCACCACCACCAGCCTGCACAGTGGTAACAAGGCATGATGGACACATGTTCTCATTCTGTTTACGCCAAATTCTGACTCCATTTGAATGTCTCAACAGAAATCGAGACTCATCAGACCAGGCAACATTTTTCCAATCTTCAACTGTCCAATTTTGGTGAGCTCGTGCAAATTGTAGCCTCTTTTTCCTATTTGTAGTGGAGATGAGTGGTACCCGGTGGGGTCTTCTGCTGTTGTAGCCCATCCGACCTTAAGGTTGTGCGTGTTGTGGCTTCACAAATACTTTGCTGCATACCTCGGTTGTAACGAGTGGTTATTTCAGTCAAAGTTGCTCTTCTATCAACTTGAATCAGTCGCCCCATTTTCCTCTGACCTCTAGCATCAACAAGGCATTTTCGCCCACAGGACTGCCGCATACTTGATGTTTTTCCCTTTTCACACCATTCTTTGTAAACCCTAGAAATGGTTGTGCGTGAAAATCCCAGTAACTGAGCAGATTGTGAAATACTCAGACTGGCCCGTCTGGCACCAACAACCATGCCACGCTCAAAATTGCTTAAATCAACTTTCTTTCCCATTCTGACATTCAGTTTGGAGTTCAGCAGATTGTCTTGACCAGGACCACACCCCTAAATGCATTGAAGCAACTGCCATGTGATTGGTTGATTAGATAATTGCATTAATGAGAAATTGAACAGGTGTTCCTAATAATCCTTTAGGTGAGTGTATTTTAGTGTTATATAAAATGTCTGTAAACTTAGTGGAAAAGGTCCTGGTAACTTTCCTCCAAGTTAATATCCATTTTTTATTTTTTTTTATTTTTCTTAAAGTATAGTTTTCATGACAAAACTTCAATACTTGAGGTGATCTGACTTCAATGACAGCCTGTGAGTTTTCCGTCAAGTTTTTTCCATCATAATTAGGCCCAAATTTAAACACCTGACATTCACAAAGTTTCTACTCTCTGCTCTGTTTGACATAATGTATTTTAAATCTATTCCAATGACTTTTTCCCCAAATTAGTGCCAAAAAATGTGAACAAAAAGATGATTCTGTTTGGACCTGATCATGACTTGACTTATGACTCACAGGCACAAACTTTAGACTGGATTCTAACTGGCAAAACAGTGACTTAGCAGTAGACCCGTGATGGACATCTGCTAGTATTAGAGTAGATGTTTTCAATATTTCTGTTTCCCAGAGGAGGACAGCTACATCTCTTTATTGAGACCAACTCTCGGATTCTATCCTCCTCGACACATTAGCAGATCTAGTTTCCTCAGGGACAGACACCATCTAATCAACACACACACACACAAAACACCTACTGCAGATCTCAGTTTTGAAAAAAAACAGAGGCCTACAGCATTTTTTTCTCTCATATGTTTACTAGAACGTTCCTGTCTATGCTTTGCTTGTGGATACAGTAACTGTATCATGCATGGAGTCATAGATATTTCCAGGCAACGTCACAGTGGTTTGTAAATGGAGTAAAATGTAGCTTGTGAAGCCTGATACCCACAGATAAGGCTGAACTAAAACCAAATCTCTCTTTCCACTGGCCCATAACTGTTTTGAAACCAGCCGATCAATATGCCCAAGCAAACTAGAAACCGAAATGAGACACTCAGACATCTGATCTCACTAAGAGTTACTAAACAAAGTATGTTTCTGACCAAGAACTGGCCACTTAGACAGAAAGAAACCATTTGATTGATACATAAAGTGACAAATCATGGTATGTTTTGGTGCTACATGTCCTTTAGAGGCGGATTTATCAGGAAACAGTATTTTTTTTTAAGTCAATGGAATTACAGATGGAAATGTTTGTTAATGAATGAATGTGCATTATGACGATAATTAAACTATTTTAATTGAAACATACTGTTAACAAAAACATGGCGAGTAAAAAATAACCACACAAGATAAAGTGCTAACAATGTTTTAGAGGAAGAACAAAATCGATAAAGAGTATTTTTGTTTCAAATAGTTAAACCAAATACATAAATTAAACCAAAGTCAGAATGTGCAATTCACATCATAAATACGCTTTTTCCATAACAACATGATCATGTTTCAATATTGTGTTTAATTTTGCACTTTCATAATCTAAAATGTTACTAGGGATCCACTTTAATGACAGTGCTTGGCCGAAGGCGAAACATACTGGGCCGAAGGCCGATTACCGAACACGAATTTTTTCACCATTGCATAAATTAAATAGCCAATATTTGCTTTTTACAGTTTTGTCCTGCTGATTTAATGTACAAAATGACTTCTTAAAAAGGAACAAAACCAAAATAATTGTGTAAAAAAGTACACAACTATAATGGTGCAGCTGTAAACATTTGTAAAAACACAGAAATGTAGAGGAAACTATAGAAATTGCATACCTAATTTACATGCTACTAAACGCCGCAAGAATACTTCTTCAAAGGAGACTTTGGAAATTGCAATGATTAGTTTGCACTCCTGCTATTTGAGACTGACACCATAAATGTCACTAGTCAAATGTCTCTTCTTCATTACCTAGAAAATTCATACTGTATATACTGGCTTACCGTATTACCTGTCTGAGCTGTTTTTTTCCCCCTCAGCAAGGTCACTAAGTTCATATAGGCAATATGGAAAATTAATTCTTTGATCAGAAATATATCCTTTGTTTTTCTTTCTGCCTTGCTGTCCTATAAGCTTTATATGTGAACTGAATGACCTGTTTCTATACTGTGCGCACATTGAAGTGAAAGATCAACAAATCATGTCCATTCCCAGAGCAGATACAGGATAAACCCCTTCGACTAGAACCATTAACACTGCTCCATCTTTCAGAGGAATCCCCTCTGGGATTTTAATGAATGGAAAGTCTGACACTGAGAGATGGAGATGGCGAGGAGATGAAAGGAAGAGGCTTAGAAGTGCAGGGAGGACGTGCTTACTCAGCAACTGACTCCAATGATCTCACTTCCTATCCCACCATTGGTCAACAAGACTGGGTGAAGAAGAACAAAAAATGAATAATTAATACATACATCAATGAGATTCACAGGCTCTTGTTGAGTATTGTTTTATTGCTTAGGGAAAAAAAGTCTCAGGCTTTTTTGTGAGGATAGTAGAGGATTGTATGAGACTTATTTACCATTTGTTGATCAATTTGAAAAAATTCATGTACATTTATAACACTATACCAGGATTGCATACCAGATACTGTAAAATGAAATACCAGCACTTTCAAGGACTTCAATCAGAAGTCTCACTTTAAACTTCCATTTCAGATTCTATAAAAAGAAAAAACAATAAATAAAAATATACTAATAAAAATGGCAAAAATAAAGTGAATCACATGCAAAGTATTACTACTAAAGTATTAGTATCACAGAGTATACTACACTTTTACTATAGTAAAACCACGGTTAATTTTCTTAAGGTATTTGTATTTGTGCATACTTTCTTTTTTTGTGTTTTTGTAACTGTACTGCATTAATGTTTTCTACTGTTTAAGAAAAAAAAGATTTGTGAAATCGCTTAGAAATCCTGATCTAAAACAATGATTCACAAACCCGCACCAAAGTCCCAATCTGTATCAACTGACTTGCGATCTGCACTCTGAAATTGCGATCTGAACCAAATAACTCTCAATTCGAGCTCTGAAGTTTCGATCTAAAGCAAAATATTTGCAAACCCACTGCGAAGTTCCGATCTGAATCAAATGACTCACGATCTGCGCTCCGAAGTTTTGATCTAAAGCAAAAGATTTGCAAACCCGCTCTGAAGTTCCCATCTGAATCAAATGATTCACGATCCACGTTCCGAAGATCCGATCTAAAGCGAAACATTTGTGAACCAGTTCCAAAGTTCCGGTCTGAATCAAATGACTCACGATCCACGTTCCGAAGATCCGATCTGAATTAAATGATCAGCGATCTGCACTCTGATTTGAATCATTCAATTCGCTAAATGATTCATGAACCTGTTCCGATCTAAATCAAATGATTCGCAATACGTGCCTAGAAGTCCAGAAAAAGCGAGACAAATCGCAGACGTTCAGTGCTTTCACATTCCTGGTCTGAAACAAGTGTGCCGTAGGTGTCCTGAAAAGTGAAGCCAAAAGTTTTCGATCGCCCCCCGGTGGCTGGCTGCAGTATAGGTCATAAACCCCGCCCTCTCCATGTAATCTAATGGGACGTGAGCCAAACTAAATAATCAAATTACACTTCAAATAATTTTTTTCCAAAGATGATTTCCATCATGTGAGGTGGTTCCTATTATGCCGATTCATGTTCAGGTGTTCGTTTTTGTAATAAGTTCGCTTTTAAGTAGTTATTTGATGCTATAAAAACGGGGTGTGGTGTCATGATTGTGATCGTACGATTGGGTCTACGGGAGTTTGGGCGGCATTTTGACACCGCGGCTCCGCCTCACGACTCTACTGCGCAGACTCTGGCTCCAAACGAGTCTCTACTGCGCATGCTCTGGCTCCAAATGACGCAATTTCCCCCAAGATGGTAGCGGCCATATTTAGATGTTTTGGCTTCACTTTTCTATAGTGGAAAGAAGCGGAGACGCGTTGTCCATCTTTTTTTTACAGTCTATGGTCTGAAACAAATGATTTGCGATACGCAATCCAATTGGAGCACTTAAAAATAGTGAATAATTTCGCGATGCAATGGTTTAACTGATTCAGAGTTCCGAAAAGCTCTGTTTCATCCATCACTACGTGCTTTTGATCAGTTTTTTGCTAGCGAATTGCTTGAAATGAATAATCGAAGTCATAAGTTTGAATCAATCAGAGTGGTTTCAGCGTAATTGACTCAGTTGATTTGGTTCATCTGTTCCTCTTTTTTGCGCTTTCAGCCTACATGACACTGTCAGTACTACTACTTGCTTAGCTTGATTGTTTTCCGACATTAACTAACATAAGCGAAAAAGGTATGATGTGTTTTGAATTGTGTGAATTTTGCGATATGTGCTTATTGACAATTAAACGCTTATTTCATAGATGCACTGTCTTTCAATAACTCGCTTTCAAAGCACTTCTTTAGGAATATTGCTATTTTCAAATATAAGTCAAATTCAAGTACTTCAAGCACCTTGTACGTTTAAGCACCTTTGTGTTATTAGCTTGCCATTAAATTACAGAAAACTAGTTCTAATGCAACGTCTCAGGGACCGACATCAAATTTGACATCCTTCTCTCTTCTGACTAATGAAATCAATCTATAGATATATTTTAGTCCAAATGGACACATGAAAATAATATTCGCTGTAGTTTCCATACGCCACTATAGAAAATTAACCCAAATATAACGACCTCTGCTTCTAAAATCCACAGAAATGTAAAATGGGTCCATCAATGCTATGCGTCATGTAATAGATGCTTAATCAGATATCCCAAAAAAAACAATCCCTTTCTTTATTCCTTATCCCATTATCCCTCACTATTGTTCTCTGTCCACCTTTGCTTGGTTACATTAGCAGAAATGAAAAGTCATTTCAGAGATGGATAACGTCATTGCATTTGATGAAAGATTTTTATTAAAATGGCAAGCACTAATGTATCAGTGCACAATAAGACTAGGAATATATATTAAGAAAGCAAACACTGTTAATTGATTTCGTGCTGCCATAAAAACAACATTTTCTTGGGGAATAACAATATGCCATTTGTTGCCAGTGTGCATTCTCAATACAGTGAACTCGCGTCTAGCGTCCAGTAGTTTACACAGCTGATTCCTGGCAAAGGTCCGGATTAAGTTGCAGTCTGGCGTGGAGCGCTACGATGCTGACAGAGATCTTCCTCCTTTCACCAACCCCTCATTCAAAAGCCCAGCGAGGGCACAGAGTTCACTGGAGTTAAACTACACTGTACTGCACTTGTGAATCATGCCTGACTTTAGGTATTAGGCCAAGGCTAAATAGCACTGCTTTGAAATCAGTCAAGCAAAGCATCCAAAGAACACCACATGGATGTAATTATCTCATTTGATCCTCATTTATCTTTTCCTCGTTTCCTTCTCATCCCATTCCCTGGCTAGTAATAAAGTCGTACTTTGCATAGCGATGTCTTTCTCGTCTGCTGGAAATTGTTATCTCAAGTTAGACTGGATTTGGTTTAAGTAGCTATTTATTTTTAACATCAGGACAGCGGCCAATTTGTAATTGATTTCTAAAGGTCTTCCTACTCTTTATGTGATGAATTTGAGTGTCTTTGAATTTGAGGGTGAAATCACACCTGTATTAATATTTCTAATATTATGAATCCTTCACTCACATTAAAATGGTAATTGTGCATAACATTTTTTTACATTAAGACTTTTTTCATCTTTTCAAATAATTACAGTACAGTTTTTTTTTTTTTTTTGCATGGCTACACAATTGCTTGTATTAGCATGCAAGTGCACCTTTCTAAAATAATTATGCATTCCTTTTATTGTTTATCTATAAATGTGTTTCCTATGGACACTCACAACCTAGCTGATGCATAAATACTGTATAACATGACATCTCTAAATACCGATATTGAAAGAGATTCATCAAAATAAGCATTGCTGAGTAAGATCCAATGAACAGTTCTGTCAAGTGTGCATTAAAATGGATGAGATGTCACAGCTATGCATCACACATGTAAACACTGGGGTGAGTTCAACGATGCAATATGATATTGGTGCAAATGTGTCCTGTCAGCTGGCACTGTGACAAGGTCACACGGTGGCTAGACATCCCATTAACCAGGTATTAAACTCTCCTTTAGATAAGGCTGCAGCTGAACTTCAAAAAAAACGCAGCACTAAAGCTATCGGCTTGCACTCGGCCAGACTGCTTGGATATTACTTTGACATCTCAAAGAAATGAGGGAGGTCACGAGAGGTCACAAGCCTCGTCTGGCTTATTTCCTGATGGGGTTCTGGCACAGAAAAACATGTTCGACATCCCAAATAAACATTCGAGGTGGCCCAAGAGACTTCTTTTTGAACATTTCCAGCTCTGTGCCGCTCTGTTCCTTCAATAGATGCTTTCTCTTACACAGAATTAGGTCAGAAAACCATTATAAACGATAAAAATGATAAAGCAGTTGAAATTTCTGGCCACGAAGCAAAGGAACTGCAATCTTTCTGGAAGTAAATTTGCTATATCAAGTTTTCCATCTAAAGCAAAGCACTGGTGTGATATATTGGTTAAAACTCAAGGCTGGAAACTGAAAGGTCACTAGTTTAATTTCCACATGTAGGGACTTTTCCCTTGCCCATTGTACATTAAAGGGATAGTTCACCCAAAAATGAAAATTCTGTCATTATTTCTCAAACCCTTTCATCTTCGGATCCAGTGATGTCACATGGACTATTTTATTGATGTCCTTACTACCTTTCTGGGTCTTGAATGTGGTAGTACTGTTGAGGTCTATGCAGGGTCAGAAAGGAAATGATAAGGTCTTACGGGTTGGAAGGACATGATGGTGAGTAATTAAAGGGTTAGTTCACCCAAAAAAAAAAAAAAAAAAAAATGAAAATTAGCTTATTTACTCTCCCTCAAGGCATCCTTGGTGTAAATGACTTTCTTCTTTCAGACAAATCCAAACAGAGTTATATTATATATTATATTGGCTCTTCCAAGCTTTATAATGGCATGGGCGAGGGTTTCTCTTCAACAGTTCAATAAAGCACATCCATCTAGGACTGCTTGAGTATGGCAAAAATCATAATCACAATTATTTTGGTCAATATTGTAATCACGATTATTTATTTATTAGTGATTAATTTAAAGATGACACAAAAAAAACAGTGGTTTAAAAAAATACTGAATACTTTTATGCAAGTCAGCCTACTACAAAAATGTTATGTAATTATTTGAATGTAAAACAGCGTCTTCACTGTAAGAATTAAACATGCTTTGCTTCTTATTAAAAATACAAAAGTCCTTAATTCAAGAGCAGTGAGTGATTTTTCTCTTTGTATTTTTACGCTTTTTTATTATTAAGCACAGAGACGGCAGAAGGAATATTATCTGTTGCCACTTTAAGCGCCACACGGATCCAATATACTGTTACACATGCATTTTCATTCTTAACTGTTTATGATCATTTAAGACATAACTGACCTTGTCTTTCTCGCCTTTAAAAAAAACACAACATCAAAGAAACATTAATAAATCAAGCACGTCCAGTTTTATGAAAGTCAGGTTACATGATTTTGCTGATTTGCATGTGAAATTAGGCTTTTATGGAGGAGCGAAAACGCAGCACTAGAAAGGGGGCGGAATGGGGCGCAATAATCGTTTAATCTCGATTACTGTATTGTCATGATCGTTCGAAGCCGAAATCGAAACTGAATTTCGATTAATTGTTTCTCACATGGCTCCAGGAGGTGAATAAAGGCCTCCTGTAGAAAATTGATGCATTTTAGTAAGAAAATGCCCGCCAGAAGCTGCTTCTGTATACAACTGTCAGTGCAAGCTAGATTAAAGTGATTATTCGATTTTAAATATGGATATTTTTCTTACAAAAACACATCGATTCACTACAGGAGGCCTTTATTCACCTCCCGGAGCCATGTGAGGCTCTTTTAAATATGGATGGATACACTTTATTGAACTTGTTTTGGACTGATGAAGAGAAACACCATCCATTGCATTATAAAGCTTGAAGGAGCCAGAACAGTTTTTAATATAACTCTGATTGGATTTGTCTGAAAGAAGGAAGTCATATACAGCTAGGATGCCTTGAGGGTGAGTAAATGGTCGCTGTGATTTTGCTAAGTAAGACATGTTCCTGGATCAACATCTTTTGCTCTATCCTGGATCAACATTACTGTCCAAAAATATAGACTTAACCCAATCCCTACCCCTAAACCTAACCATACCCATTATTTTTTCCTAAAATCAGAGGGAAATGATAGCTGATTAACAAGGCTGTAGAAGCACCTAACCCTGATCGTAAGCCTGAAACTGACATTTCCTGAAAAATTATCCCTCAATTCTGATTGGTTGATTGGAATGTCTTTCCAGGATCAACAAGGATGTTGATCCAGGAACATGCTGTACTTGGTGAAATCACATTCACCATCCCTTTAACATCACCAGTTAAAAAAAAAAAAAATTCTAATAGTTAACAATAACCAATATGGTAACAATATATTGTGCATCACTACTTAGAACCCTACTACTTTTAAAAATTTAGGATGACTGTCGACAAAAGTGACATCTTTTTTTTTTTTTTTTTTTTGGTAATCTGATGCATTTCAGGAGGAAAAAGTCATAAGAAAAAAGAAACTGATTAGACTGTTAAAAGTGAAGGAGCAAGTATTCTTCAGGTTTATGGTTGTCATTACATCTCACACACATAGAACACGTGATAAACATTTCATAACCAGCTGGATCCATATGGACTGTCAATGTCATCTCCACTAATTTGTTGGTCCACTGGGTGGCAAAACTCACAGGATTGTTATTTTCAAGAAGATTGCAAAGAAGTAAACAGAAACTGCCAATAAATACAATAGAATCATTACGTGTGGAACACAACAGAAGATATCTCTGCAATGTTCAAAAATTCTCAGTGAATCAGCAGCTCTTTCAAATGCGGCACTTTTCAAGTGTTCAGATAGCATTGGGCCATTCAATGATTGTGGACATTGTGTAAAATAAGCAATAGTTCACAAATGGTACAGTACAAAAGATACTACAAGGTCAGTTCTGTGCATACAAGTGTCTTCATTTCACTAGCTTTGCTTAAGACCACATTATCAAAGCTATAGTAGCATCATTCTGTACTAGTATCCTAGTAAACTGCATTCAATGTTTTGTCAGTTATAAGTGCAAACCAGTGCTTGGGTGGGACTGGGATACTGTGCCCCTGAGTTAACCACTTCAATGTAATTGCACTGAGCAAACATCCAGCTGTAATAACATTTAACATGCTGTGAAAAATTTAAGCAAATATGATGTTTACTGCATTTCTCATGATTTCATACAGGAAGATGCATCATGTCAAAGCGCAGCATGTAAAGCTTATGCTTACATGCTTTTTTATTCATTCATTTGTGTTGTGCCAACTTTCCTGTAAGTTAATGCATAAGCAATTAATGCTTGCGCAACCTTTTCCTTGCCCTTAATATGTATATCCACACAAAGGCATCATGGGTAATGCTTGGCTTCTAATTCCAAACAGAGTGAACGTGTTTTGGCATTTCATGTCTTTCTCTGCATAGAGAAAACACGCCCAGATGATCGCTTTGCAAATGGGGAAGGTGTCAGCGAGGGAGAAAGGCCTTCACACGCACCGCTTCTGCATGCAGATTCATATGTGGTAATCACAAGCAGAGAAGCCAACGAGAGCTGAAAGCAAAACACTAATGATTAAAAAAACATGAAGGACATTAATTAACACACCTACATATTAATCTGACTACACAAACAGTACTGAATAATTGTTGATTTTTCACACGTTAAAGAGCTTATGGTTCACAGGGCTGCTTTTCTCAAAAGCATAGTAAGATTAAGATGATCGTGGCTCGTACAATGGTTCTACGATCAACTTTTGGGAAACGCAGCCCAGGCCGATTAGCAGACGACTTTTCCTTTGGCAATGCATAGAGCACATTTTTGGTTTTCAAATACCTGGAGTGCATACGCAGTAAATACTTAGCATTCATTTAATTTTGGTGATTTTGTAAATGACTCATTTGCAATAATTAACTGGCTTTTTATCTAAGGCTGTCACATTAATGCATTCTATTAATTAAATGTTTATCACTGTTAATGTATTTATCTAATTTGACATTATAAATGATTCATTGTGTTCTGTGTGGTTTCCAAGAACTGATTAAAACCATGTGAGCTGATAAAAAGAGTTTAGAGATTTTCTTTCTCTCTCTCAGACAGAGATAATGAACATAAAGCATTTAAAATGTAAAATATAAATACAGGTTTGATACATACAAAAGTATAAAACATTAACAAACTGTATGGATATCATGTGCATCACCATTTGTATGCATTAAACAGTGTGTATATGAATGTTTATATACAGATCAAATACATTAAGATGTCCACATCAAGACATTTACAAAAGCGATTTCATGTCCATAGAGGCACATTAAATGTAATGTAAATGTCAAATAAGTTTTTGGAGAATAAAATGTCAAAATTTGGTTGAAATAATGTTACATTGTCAATCAGCGTGACACAACATTTATGTAAAAATTCAAGCAACATGCTTATTCTGACTTAACTGATTAAAATATATATGTGACCCTGGAGCACAAAACCAGTCTTAAGTCGCTGGGGTATGTTTGTAGCAATAGCCAAAAATACATTGGATGGGTCAACATTATTGATTTTTCTTTTATGCCAAAAATCATTAGGATATTAAGTAAAGATCATGTTCCATGAAGATTTCTTGTAAAATTCCTACTATAAATATATCAAAATGTAATTTTTGATTAGTAATATGCATTGTTAAGAACTTAATCTGGACAACTTTAAAGGTGATTTTCTCAGTATTTAGATTTATTCCAGATTTTCAAACAGATGTATCTCGGCCAAATATTGTCATAACATAACAAACCATACATCAATAGAAAGCTCATTTATTGAGCTTTCATATGATGTATACATCTCAGTTTTGTCAAATTTAACCTTATGACTGGTTTTGTGGTCCAGGGTCACATATAAGAATAAGGGAGCATATTACATTTTATTGTGTTTTAAATTAGTAAAAAAAAATACTGACAAATGGGCGAAACCTAGGATAGTGGCAAATTTAAAAATATAGAATTATAACCAATTAGCATTTGGGGTGAAAGTTATTCGTCTTTTAATAAGTCATGGACTGATTTTTGTTGTAAACATGCTTGACAACACGGAATGACATTTTAGTGGGAGTCTTCTGTAAATTAGGGAAAAATGTAAAAAAAAAAAAAAATGCAATTAAATTAAACAGATACATTTTTAATATTTTTTTGGAAAAACAACAATTTAAATACAACTATTTGAAAATCTGGAATCTGAGGGTGCAAAAAATCAAAAGAGTAAGAAAATTGCCTTTAAAGTTGTCCAAATGAAGTTCTTAGCAATGCATAACACTAATCAAAAATTAAGTTTTGATATATTTATGGTAGGAAATGTAAAAAAAAAAAAAAATCTTCATGATACATGATCTTCACATAATATCCTGATATAATGATTTTTGGCATAAAAGAAAAGAAATCAATAATTTTGACCCATACAACGTATTTTTGGCTATTGCTACAAATATACCCTAGCGACTTAAAACTGGTTTTGTGTTCCCAGGGTCACATATATAGTCTGTGCCATATTACCTCGTGATTTTCTGTGAAATCTGTCAACTTTGACTGTCCAAAATCTGCAGACTGATTTCACTACTGATCATATGATTAGCTAATTACTCTTATAAAACCTACAAAAATTCAAAAACCCAGTTTAGAGGCTGTCCAAAGGGAACCCACAGGATTTTTTCCCCTAAATCAAAGCCATAGTCAAAGCAGATGCTCCCATATGATGTCTTCACCGTTTCCTGCTCTCTCGGCTCTTGTTCCTGTAGGCTTATTTCAGTCTGCTTTTCAAATGATAGGCACAAAGTATCCTTAGCATGCACCCGGTGACAACACACGCCGATATAAGACACGCAGCAGCAATATGATTGGTGCCGGGCTTGTTAGAAGCACAGCCAAAGCCCTGAGGGGCTGAAAGCTAGAGAATAGAGATGGAGGCCATAACACCGGTGTGTCGGCTTCAGGAACCAAAAAAAGCACATATTTCCTCTTACATGTCCTCCTTCCCTCCACCTTTTTCCCAGCTCTATCACATTTTATTCAGATCCACTTTACTATGGCGTTGTCTTCATCTCTTCCCTGCTGTCTTCTGAGAAAGCAGGCAATAAATCAGGTTATATAACCATATGGATGTAGTATTTTTTTTTTTTTATGCGAACGACCCCTGGACCCATATAAGGGTTCTCATGGCTCATATCAAAACGAATTCCTCTTTCACAGACCACAAAATATTTTTAATAGGCTTCATTTTTCATTTACTAGTGTGCATTTTGATCATTTTAAGCTTTTAATCCAAAATAGCTTTCGCTGTATTGATGCCATGCAACTCCAGCTTAATTTACTGAGGCTGTAAATACAATTCTGTTTCATTTGACATTATCTTGAAAGATATGGACACTTCCACAAGTATCACCTACAGTAAAATCACATTATTTCCATAATAAACAGGCTAATTCTTAAAATGCATAATTTCTTCTTAAAGGAATGTCAGGCTTCAGTAAAAGTTAAACTCAACTGACAGCACTGTGGCATTAAACTGATTACCACAATTGCCTAATTAATGACATTTTTCCAACCTTTTCCTTAACAAAAAAAACAAAAATCTGGGTTACAATGACACAGCTATAATGCAAGTGAATGGGCCAATTTATAAACATTAAAATACTTAAGATGTATGCTCTCTTAAAAGGTAAAATTCTTCTTTCTTTTTAAAGAAAATGAACCTAAAATAATTTATCAACATCATGACACAAATGCTGTTGATTGAGCTTGTACTGAATCCAGAATATCACACCATCCAATCTTTACCTATACTTGTGAAGACCATTTTGCCACCACACGGCACCCAGCTGCTAAAGGTAAATCTGTCTGTAGCTCGATCCATCTGGTGTTGTGCTGTGGATGTGATGGAGATGCATTGGACAAAGGAAGCTCACATTTACCCACTTACAAATTGCTCAAGGTTCACATCAGTCCACATGAGACGGAAGGGTGTAATACACAGCAAATGTTTATCGGCAACTGTTCTTCACATCTGTAGAGCATGACGTTACAGATAGCTTTCAGATGGCAGCATAGAAAGAATATGCATCGGACTGGAAAAACCTGCTCTTAAATCCTTAGCAAGTAATATAGCTCAACAATAAGGATGATTCACTGACCCAGGGCCAGAGTGAGAGTTTCAGGCCAGTTAACAGAACACTTACTCTTTCATGTCAGTGTTGGCTGCCATTGAAAATTATACGTTCATTGATCTTGTAGATCCATTTGTATGCCTTGCAAACTCAAACGGTTGGTTTTCTGTGATGTGCTCAACGTTGGTGTTGCAAATTCTGCTGATTTGTCTCCAAGATAATGTTTTGCAGCTGGCTATCAATGAAGCAACTGCAAAAATAACTTGCAGTCTGGAAAGCATCAGTAAGAATGTGATGAAAACTGCAACGTTTTGTAAATCAAATTTTGGAATGTTCTTTGTAAACAAGTACACAAATATTTTGGCATTAATTATTTATAAGAAATTTAATTTAAAATCCTAAAATCTAATAAATATATTTAAAATAAGTAATTTCTAGCAAAAATAGAAATCCATTGTTAAAAATTCTTGCAGTGGAGCCAGAAAAATGGCTGTGAATAAAGAGTACTAGACTAGACTATTTTTTTTATTTGTTAATTTCAATTGTCCTGCAGTGTGACAAATGATTATAATTTTTTTAAGTAAAAATATTCAATTGAAGTTTTCATAGCTAGAGGGCGCATATTCAAAACAAAGAACCAAAAAGCATATTTTGATGACACCATGATAGAGTGTGGCATCATGGGAGTTGTTGTCTTTATCACCACAGCCGATGGATGAGTTAATGTATTCAATACTTATTAAGGTCACTGTAGTATGAAGCAGGGTGGTGCTGAAAGTTGTGGAAGCGAAACGAGGAATGCTGGAGCGATTGCCAATGAAGAACGAGCGTGATACGAGGCTCGCCTTTTTTATGCCACAGTCTACCACTTCCACTTCTTCCGGTCATGCGTATGTAGGAAAAAGCAGTGCTGTTTTATCATACTAGATACATTTGAGTGTGTTGAAAGTTCTGTTATAATGCTACTCTGTGCGTCGTCAACTTTCTAATAAAATGCATAACATATTAAAGTGTCTTTGAGTGTTTCCATGTTTTCTACAGACTAATACCGGAAAATCGAGGGTGTACGATGTCATTGGCAGGCAACACAATGACACGATCCATAACTCTAGTTAAAATTGCTTATTTCTCTGGATTTAAACATTCTTTGAAACATTTGGGATGATGCAAGTACACAAGTCAGAAAAATATATAACACAATTCTAGTAGTTTTGCAAATGAGCAAATGCTGCTCCCCGTCCCCTTTTCCAGAATAGGGCAGTGCCTTTACAACTCATACATCAGATAGTTTGCCAAAAAAGCATTGTTTGCCTTTGATATCATGTCTATCACGCTGAAATTGTGTTTTAAACCGTATTAGTTTAAAACTTCAGATATACTGTTTTCTGAGCACACACATCCGAAGCATGTGCACAGAAAGAGGCTGTCACATGGCATGTGAGTACTAAACTTTGTTCTCTTTCATGTCTTATTGCTCTTAAACTGTCAAATACATGCATGTTTATGTAAAAAATACATGAGTTACAAAACAGTCAGTTATGTCTGAAAGGCAAACAGCTGGGAGCAAAATTGCATGGTATATTAGATCTGTGTGGCAGCAGCGTTATATACAGTAAATAAATTAATAAATCCACTGCTCTCTTGTCTCCTCTGAGGCTGGGATTCTAAATAGTATTCTCTGGTCGCTTGTGCAGCCAACGACAGAACAGTTAGAACTTTTGCCACGGGGTTAGAACTGGTATGCTGTTGTCACTTGAAAAAACAAAATGATGGTGCCGTGGGTGGAAATATGCAGATTAGTGGGCGGTAATATCATAATAAGATCCCCCTACACAGCTCGTTTTTTTTAAAAGCTTGCAGAGAAAGCCTTACCAAAACAAAGTTACTGGGTTGTCCTTTTTTCGCATTTACTGGGTTGGTAGATGCACTGGGAACCCGATTATAGTTCTTAAACATGGAAAAAGTCTGATTTTTATGATATGTCACCATTAATATGAGGTCATAACTGAACAAATAATTACAAAATAGTAGAGATCGACCGATATATCGATTTACTGATATTTTTCCCGATATTTAAGCATTTTACCATAATCGGTTATCGGTTTTGTAATATCGGGTTCACCGTTAAACGCCGCCATCTTGTGGGTGTTTTTAGAATTACGCGCATGATCGCATTGCAGCACGACGTCTGAGGGGAAACAACAACTGCGTGCACAGGTAAAGTATACTTACTTGCTTTCGTATGTTTAGTAAACTTTATTTAACATAACAGCTATTAATGCACAAATTAGATGTGTTACATAAATGACTGATATGTAGTTTATGCAGCTTGGCTCTAAGAAATAAAGACGAACTCACAGAGTCACGCAAAATAATCCGTCAAATCCTGTCACAAAGACGTAACTTTGCCTGAATTAAATAATATACAGCCATGAATAAGCACATGTTGTAAATAAAAGCGCTGAATTTAATTCTCTCTGTTGTCTACATGCTCATTATTAGTCTCGTGAAGTCGCTTCCATTTTGCTGTTCACTCACGGGTTGATGCTCATGAAATGCTCCAGCACAGCCACCGTACATAACTTTTAACAAGATTCACTAAAACACCCAGAATTATATTAACATTTACTATATAACCATCATTCCACAAATAAACATCTTCTAAATAAATATAACTAAGAAATTGAATGCGCTTTGTCAGTACACATTTCATAATCTAGAACGACAAAAACGTTTTGTTTTTTTTCAAAAACGTAATTGTGATATAACATATCAGAAATGCAATAAAAACTATGTTTTGTTATGTTTCAATATTTCAGAATATTACTCAGTAAATTAACATTATCCAGCAAATTATTCTTCACTCTTTAACCTATAAACAGCTTTATAAACCTAATAGAACTGTAGTTTAAAATGAAATTACATTTCTGCAAAGTTGATATGACTCCTGTGCTTGAAGACTGACATTCTATATTTATTTTGCTTATTGGTAATGTTAGGGTTGCTGCTCATGCTTTTCATAAAATATTTTTATTGTTGTAATATGAATATTAAATATAACATGAAAGACTGCTAACATTCAACACTATTTTTTTTTTTTTTTTTTTTTTTTTTAAGATGACCAAAATAAAAAAAATAGACAGCAAAGTGAAGTATGGACTTACTTCACTCAGTCATTGCCAGGGCTGGCAGTTTGCAACGAGGGAGTGATTGTTATAAATAAAACGGTTTGTTCAGTTCAGTGGTGTTGTAATCATTGTGTCAAAAACAGAAGTATAATAGTAAATAAATATCGGTTATGAATAACGGTTATCGGGTACATAAACATGCAAATAATTGGTATCGGTAATAAAAAAAAATCAATATCGGTCGATCACTACAAAAGAGTTAGTAAAAAGCTGTTTAAAATAGCTTTTTTCAGTAGATCCCATTGCAGAACACATCAACTTCCCCAGAAGTATTTCAGGTCAACTACCCACATGTGTATCAGGCCTGTTGTACCCAGCATAAGCACTAACAATGGACTCTGTGCAAAAATAGACAATGCAAAGACAATAGACAATGCTCTGGGTGCAGTAAAGCTGTCAGGTCTAATGGATGTAACAATCCTACGGATGCTCCAGACAAATCCAAACAAAACCAGCATTAGAGCACAAACCTTTACAGAAAATAAACAGAGTTACGCACTTTGTGGTTTTGAACCACTGGATCTTTAGAGAAAAGACACGGATCGTAATTGATTGTAAGAAATGTTGGTCTTTTTTCACAGCAGTGACAAACAATATGAGCCAATGAGTCTTAAGTAATTAGTTAAATAAAGAACATGCAAATGAACTGTAACCTATAGTGGTTAACATTTTTGTCCTGAGGAGCCGTTCAAGACTTTGAGCATCTCAACTATGATTATCTCTCTTCATGCAAATTACAGTCTTACAATGCTGCTAAAACCACCAATACAGCTGCCAATTCACTGCTATATCTACTTTTATTATACAGAAAATGCCATTATTTCTAAGACAAAACCATTTCCTAGTGATAATTTTGCTGGCTTACATAAGACCTTAAAGTCATCTACTGTAGCAGATACTGCTTTTCATTTCTGTGGATCTGTTGCCTTGAGGTAATCCAAAAATATACCTGCTACAAATTAAAGTTACTTTCATAATACAACATTTATAAGCCTTCTGATTACATTTTCAGTGAGCAATTAGTAATTTGTCCTGAAATATATTTTTAAAGTGACCCTCGCTTTTCCGAAACACAGACTGTGGCACAATGATTATGCTTATAATTGCCGTTATTATTAGTTTGTGTCATAACAACAGTGTGTGTTTGTGTGATGGACTGTCATTTTGCCACTGCGTTGCATGCAAACTCTCACCTCGCAATCAATGCTAATCACTTCAGCCTGGAGAAAAGTCTGTTTTTAATCAAAAGTACATGCAAAGGAAGACAAGAGAGGAAGAAAGAAAACTTTGACAAGGCTAACTTTGACTAAAACGAAGTTTAGACTTTAAAATGTTCCCACATTACAGTTGATATTTGCACACATGTATTATTAAAGACGCATTGAATATTCTATGGTTATAGAATTATATGATTCAATATCTCAATTCATAATCTAACAAGCAGCAATTGTAAAGCACAAAAGCCTACAGCATAGCGTGCACAGGACTGACATGGCATTTAATGCCAAAGAGCGCACAATCAATTTATCAGACAAGCACTGACATTTCATCATGTCACTAAATTGCATGCAGAAAAAAAACGGTACAGACACTTTACTAAATTCAGATCTTGAGATCTTTTCAGAGAACTTAAGATTAATCAGAAGACTTTATGATGACAATGCCCTTATTCACCTCTTAGTATAAAAAAAGGAGCCAGCAGGGCAATTTATCGATGTAAATATTTCTTAGTGGAGATGCAGCAATGAAAATGCCTCATGAACGTCTACCTGATTAAAAGCACAATGCTGTTGTGTCAACAGCTCTCCACTGAAGCCATATACTCTGCCTAACCATACATGAATTTAAACTACTTGTCTTTATGTCTAATTGATTCATCGCTAAGCTCTGCACCCCTTGGCTACTGTCTCACTCTGACGAGACAAAACATCCCACAGGAACTTCAGAAAGTTTTTTTTTTTATAAACATTGACATTTTCAGTACAATAAAATAAAAAATAAAAAACATAAAAAAAATAATACATTAATTAAATTAACAATATTCTGGTAGTGTGGCACAGCATAAAAAAAACTAAATTTGCCATTTAGATAATTTCTGCTAATTCCACTTTCAAACCACCCAAACACTTTCAGACTTACATCAGAAAAACAAAAGCATTTATTAAGTCTATGCGAAATTAATGTGATAATTAATGCAATTGGAATACAGAAATAAAAGAAGAAAAAAAAGGAGAGTGTTTCTGAATGTCATTCATTTTATTTTTGGCTCTTAACCATTTATATATGATAGTAGGTGGGAGGGTTGCGAATGACGTGAGTCAGACTCAATCTCGGTGTCCATGTGGCAAACACATCACTCAACGTGTCAGAGCACATGCACAGATTGTTGGGCCACAGCTCTGATCGGACTGAGCAGTCCTGAAAGTTTTTATGTTAGATGAAGTGTGATTAGAACTGTGACGAGGAGCCCTGAAGCACTTGTGGCAGTGACGGCCAGAGCACAGGACATTTCATTATTCTCCATGACAGTCTGTGGCCTGTTCCTCAGGATATCCAGAACATTGTGACACAAAATGAAACCCAAACTTCTGATGAGGAAGAGGATACAAACATGAACTCCCTTAACACCAGACATGTTCAGGTTCTTGTTACATCTGCGGGGTGTCAGGGTGACATTATTAAGGTGTTCCTGAATTCGAATTGTGGTAAAAAAAAGTGGATGCAGCATTTTGAATTTGGATGGATGGATGGATGGATGGATGGATGGATGGATGGATGGATGGATGGATGGATGGATGGATGGATGGATGGATGGATGGATGGATGGATGGATGGATGGATGGATGGATGGATGGATGGATGGATGGATGGATGGATGGATGGATGGATGGATGGATGGATGGATGGATGGATGGATGGATGGATGGATGGATGGATGGATGGATGGATGGATGGATGGATGGATGGATGGATGGATGGATGGATGGATCTACAGAACGACAGATTGATAGAACAATAGATAGATAGATAGATAGATAGATAGATGATAGAACAACAGATAGATAGAACAATAGATAGATAGATGGACAGATGGATAGATGGTAGACGATAGAAAGACAGATAGAATGATGGATGATGGATGGATGGAACAACGATAGTACAACAGAATGAGAGGGTAGATGATAGAACGATGGATAGAATGATAGATAGATAGATAGAATGACAGATAGAACAATGGATGGAACGATAGAGCGACAGAGGATAGATGGATAGAACAATATACAGAATGATAGATGATAGATACACAGATAGATAGAAAAAATGACAGACAGACAGATGGTAGAACGACAGATAGAACAATGGATGATGGATGATAGACAGAATGATAGATAGATAGACAAAAAGAACAATAGATAGAGAATTACTGGTGACTGCTTAAAGCAATTTACTTCATGAAGTTTTGCTACTTTATGATCACTGACTTCAGTGCTGACTTAAAGGAGAAAAAAGTCCTGATGTCTTCAAATAAATGCATAGAACTTATTAAATTGCATGGAATATCAGGGTCATCTGCACTTGTTCTACACGCCGACAGCTAGAGGAAATTTTCTCTATTCACAAACTGCAGACTGAAACGCAAGCTCTGCGAGACGCTTCGCTTAAGCGTGGGAGACGCTCTCCAGCTGGCCGTCAGACCGCTGATGCTGCATGGCGTGTGGCGAGTCATTTACATAAGGTAAACACTGACTCATTGGCTAGTAATATATGAAGTTGTGCAGTAATTCCAGAACACCCTGGAAAAAACTTAGATATTGTTGAGTGGATTATCTTTTAAAAAATCTGAATCATATTGTAGGTGTGTGGTTATATTCTACATCCACAAAAAATGAGGAAAGTCTGGCGTCATGTCATCATTACCAGGTGTAAACAAGTGGCCACGTCTCCTCCACTTCCATTACTATCAGCATCAGGAGAGAGATGATGTCATACACCGTTTCCAGTGTACGAGAGATCATCGTCCTCTTTGGGGCTTCTTTCCAGGCACCTGCTCCCATCTAAATTGTGCTTTCTAATTGGGCGAGGGCCTGCTGTGGCTGGCAGGTTCAAGCTGATTGGATTGGAGATTTCTCCTCCTGGCTCCTCAGAGCAGCTGTAATTAGGATCCTCCTTCATTAACTGCCTCTTTCTCCCTGCAGAGGCCCTGAAAACGTAGACACTTCAGCTGCTCAAGTAATGAGTACTACATCACTCACTGTTCTTTTGTCCATATAAAACTGCATTTGCTCCCATACATGTACTTTTTTCAACTGGTATGTAACGCATGAACAAAACACAAGAGTTTAGAGACGTCATGACAAAGCCACACTGAAGTTTAATACCTAGGGTTAAAGGTTTGTTCAATAGTAAGTGATGCTTGGCAAGAACCAATAAAACCCTTGCCAACCTCTACAGGATGCATACAGTGGATGAATTCTTTTGCTAAGCCCTATTACTTTTGCAGATCACTCAACATTACCTAGATCTGCCAGATGACACCTCAACTTGCTGTTTCTGAAAATAAACACAGCATTTCAGTAGTACCATGATGTGATAATATATTACGTGGGACTGCAGTGCACGCAAGAAAGACGATAAATTGCCCTGAATCGCATATGGGTCATTTCCTCTGCGAGACATCGCTTTATGGATTATATAAAAGCTGACAGTTTTAGGCTTACATAATAACTCAGCCAACGAGCAGTGTTAGAAATAACTTCGATCTGCTGGTTTGATGCTCCTCACTGATGCAAAGGTTTAAATTTAAATTTGCCTTAAAGGAATGTTGTGGACAAGTTTAAGACAAGTTAAGCTCTGTCGACAGTATTTGTGGCACAATATCGATTACCACAATATTACCATTATTCCGCTCGCAGCCGTCTTGCCAGTCAAGAGGTGTCCATCTCCGAATGCGAATGAATGGACTCCATAGGACGAAATATTAGGCTTATATGAGGCTCTTTTTACAACTAGAAGGTTAATATTGTTTTTCACTTGCGACAAAACAACGAATTAGCCGTGCATTTATATGGAAATATGCTTTAGGAGCCATCCATCCTCGCATTCGGAGATCGACACCTCTTGACTGGCAAGACGGCCGCGAGCGGAAACTCAAACAGTGAAAGTGAGTTGTTCAAAGCCTTTCTTTTTAGTAAACTCTGTGTACACAAACAATGTTCTCAATGCTCGAATTCATGTGTACAGACCCAGGCGATACTTCGAGCAAAGTTTCATGGTGTGTCGAGCCTTCTTAGTGTTGTAAAAATATTGATTTTGATGCGCTCAAATTTATGCCCCTAGTACTCCCATTCACCGGCCACTGAAAACAAAACAAAACAAAATCACGGTCAATCTCAAAAACAGCTCGTTTGTCGTAATTATGCTTTTAGATATACGTTGCCCAGGTTGCATTTTGGCAATAGTTATCCTTTAAGTAGCACGGGTATATTTGTATATTTTTCTTTTATGCCAAAAATCATTAGGATATTAAGTTCATCATGTTCCATCATCATGTTTGTAAATTTCCTACTAGGGCTGAACGATATTCTGTTTTGACATCGACATCGCGATGTGCGCGTGAGCGATAGTCACATCGCCGGAACATACGATGTGAAGGGTAGAAGCCACTGATCTATAAGAGAGAACATTATATAGATCAGTGGTAGAAGCCCATGGTGTATTAAGAGAACGGTGGCAGTGGCACCAGGGGAGCACACAGTAAACACGAGTTTGTTGTATGGCTTGTTGCTGGGGTGACATGCACTTTCCGCGTGTCTGCACAGTGATTGGTTCGCTGTGCCGCTGCTCACCGCTCACGCTCACAGCCAACATTCACTGCTAAAAATGCGCAACGAAGAGGATCCTCCGCAAAAAAATGATTTCGTACCAAAAAGAAAGTCGAAATCATCTATTTGGGACTATTTCGGCTACAAAAAGGAGGATGTTGACCAAAATGAGGTACTTTGCATGGAGTGTCATAAAGTTGTGGCCACAAAACATGGAAACACCACCAATTTGTCTGATCACTTAAAGCGGCACCACAAAGCTCTTTACGACGAATACAAAACCAAATCTGGATGTCAACCAAAACAAACAAATATTTGTGATGCCTTTGCCAGTGTGACACCTTACCAGAAAGGTTCTCAACGACAGAAAGAAATAACAGACGCAATAACGTTTCATATCGCTAAAGATATGTTGCCATTAAATACCGTCGCCAAAGAGGGATTTAAGAAAATGATCCGAACGCTTGACAGGCGGTATGTTATACCATCCCGCACATATTTTTCCCAAGTTGCAATAAAAGAGCTGTATGAAAAATGCAAATCTAAGATTGAAGCAGAACTGTCGCACGTGGAATACTATGCAACTACAACAGACGTGTGGTCCAGCAGGACAACGGAGCCCTACATGAGTCTGACGGTCCATTTCATCACAGAAGACTTCGAGCTAAAAAGTCGCTGTTTGCAGACGGCATTTTTCCCGGAAAGTCATACAGCCGAGAATATTGCAGAGGCCCTGAGAGAAGCGGTGTCCGCTTGGGGCTTAGATGAGACACGTCAAGTCTGTATAACAACAGATAATGCAGCGAACATGGTGAAAGCTGCCGATCTGAACAAGTGGACCAGGCTACAGTGCTTCGGCCACAGATTGCATCTTGCAGTTGGTGAGTAGCCTAATGACCATGATCTTTATCCAAAATAAATATACATTTTTACTCAGCTGTTGAACCTGACAAAACTTAAAATGAATGTGTTGCATGTGTGTACATAGAGCTTTAAAACGTAAGAAAAAAATACAAACACTAAACATTTAATTTTAAACAACTTATTGAATCAGTGGCAAAAAATAGTTTTATGAGCACATTTGAGGAGCTCTTTTCCAAAACGCGATAACTCCATTTCAGTAGTTTTCAGGGAAAATATTTTTTTTTACCTAGACCCACACATTTTGTGAATATTCAATTTATCCTGTTAAAATGTTCTTTGCTTAGTCTGAACATGTTGAATAATGATTATTAAATCAAACAACTATAGTGTTGTTGATAAATTCAAAGTTAATTTTTTTTCTTTTCAAAACGCTATAAATCCATCCATTTTCCCCAAAAATTGATGGTTGTCTTTTTTTTAAAAGTGTTTTGTCTTTTATTTTTCTTGTTTGCAGTTATTAACAAACAATTAAAATGTCTCATTGCAATATTGTACATATTCCTAATCATTACTTTTGCTGGTTCTTTGTGACAGCTTTTAGGTGCCATTTACATGACTGCGTCCTGACCTGCATCAGCACCGAAAACTTAGAGAGAGAGAGAGAGAGAGAGAGAGAGAGAGAGAGAGAGAGAGAGAGAGAGAGAGAGAGAGAGAGAGAGAGAATAAGATTTTTTTTTACTTATTTTGAGGAATTATAGCCTAATGAACAAACATCTGTTAAGAGCGCAGCCATGTTGGATTGCGAGAACGTTCACCAAATTCGCATTTAGGCTAAAAATAAGTTCGCCACTTATTGGGGTTTGGAAAGAAACTGCATCTTGCAGTACATTTTAAACAAGGAATTATTATTGGCGTTTATTGCGTTTTGGAAAAGAGCTCTTCATTTATTGTTTGAAATAAAACAGTGTGCTTCAATAATTAAAGTTGGCAATGTTTTGTTTGTTTTCTCCCCTTAGAAAATGCAGTGAAAAAGGATGGCCGCATTGATCGTGCTATAGGAGTCTGCAAGAAGCTGGTGAGCCACTTCTCTCACAGCTGGAAGGCCAGCGATGCCCTGGCAAAAGTCCAGAAGGAACTCAATCTACCATCACATTGTCTCATCTCAGAATGCCAAACAAGATGGGGTTCCAGACAGATGATGATCAGCAGGATATTAGAGCAGCAGCAGGCTTTAACTCAGGTCCTGTCTGCAGACAAGAAGCTGCGGCATCTAATTCCAACCTGGCAAGATATAGATGTGCTGGAATCTGTAAGCAAGTCACTGGGCCCAATGCTGGATTTCATTGATGCACTTTCAGGGGATGAATACGTCAGTGTCTCCTTTGTAAAGCCAGTTCTTCAGCTCTTCAACACTTCACTACTGGAAATGCGAGAGGAAGACACAGACCTGACCAAGAACATAAAGAAGAAGATGCTGGACTACCTTAATGAGAAATACGAAGATGATGATACTCAGAAGCTGCTAGATATGGCATCTTTTTTGGACCCCCGGTTCAAGATGGACTTCATCAGTGCAGACAAGAAGACCCAAGTTAAGGCCAGAGTGGCATCACAGATGATGGAATGCCAGGAGAAGTCAAGCTGCAGCACTGACGTGGAGCCCAACATTACCAGTGCACCCCAGGCAAAGAAAGCAAAGAAGTCATTGGGAAGCTTCTTTAAACAGAGAGAAACTGAAGCAAAGGGTGATTCCTCTCTGACCCTAAAGGATGCTTTGGAAGCAGAGTTAAACACTTACCTGCTAACACCTCCAATAGACAAAGAGGAGGATCCACTTGCATGGTGGAAAGTACACAAACTAAGCTTTCCTCATCTCGCCAGACTTGCCCGCAAATACCTGTGTATTCCTGCGACAAGCTCGCCGTCAGAGAGACTTTTCAGTACTAGTGGCAACATCGTCACTTGCCAACGAACCTGTCTCAAGCCTGCAAAGGTTGATAGACTTGTGTTCTTAGCTAAAAACCTTGAGTAAGCACAGCATACAGCATACATAAGCATGCATGATCATGATCATGCAAAAGAATACTCAGTTTAGAAGTTTTATTTCATTTTGTTTAGCCATGATTATGATGATGACCAACACTGTTTTACTTTGGCACTTTTGCTAAGAAAAGTTGACTTAAAAACAAAAGAGTGTGAACCAAAATGCTTATAAGTTGTTTTATAAAAAAAAAATATATTTAAGTTATGTTATGAACCAATCAGGGGGGTTGGTGTTGTAAACCTGCTTTTCTGTTTACAGGAATATGTTCTCTAATCTGTTTAGAAGATTTAATACAAAATATATTAAAGTTTTATTTCATTTTGTTTATTTCATATATTTAGCCATGATTATGATGACCAACACTGTTTTACTTTGGCTAAGAAAAATTGACTTGAAAGATTGTGAACCAAAATGCTTACAAGTTGTTTTATAAAATATATATTTATTTTAAGTTATATTGTTGTAAACCAATCAGGGGGTTGGTGTAAAGCTGCTTTTATTTAAAAATGTGTTCTGCTTTTGTGTTTACAGAAATGTTATAATTTTGGAATAAAATATTAAGTGACCTTTTTGTCACTTGTATTGAAGCTTGCTTATTAGTGAAATTATTAATATGTAATTATTGGTAATTATTGACTTTAGCCTGGATTGATGGCTCTCAATATCGCAATATATATCGTTTGGAAAAAAAATATCGCAATGTAATTTTTTCACAATATCGTGCAGCCCTATTTCCTACCGTAAATATATCAAAACTTAATTTTTGATTAGTACTATGCATTGCTAAGAACTTCATTTGGAAAAACTTTAAAAGGCGATTTTCTATTTTCAAATATTTAGATTTTTTTGCACCCTCAGATTCCAGATTTTCAAATAGTTGCATCTCGAGCAAATATTGTCCTATCCTAATAAACCATACATCAGTGGAAAGCTTATTTTTTCAAATCTCAATTTCAATTGACCATTTGTAAAGTAATGCAATGCAGATTCAATAAGTGGTCAATTATTTTTCAAAAGCACTACATACGCACTTCTGCATTATGGATGAGTATAATCTAAAATAGCCTTATGTCTGTCTATAATAGACCAGTTCCATATCAGTGTCCGACACTTCAGAAGCAAGCTACAATTTTTGCATTGTCGGCACTATAGTGAATCTGAATTTGTGGTCAATTTTAGTGCCAGTCAACTTTAGAGATCGGGGTGTCTAGAATGATGCTTGACCAATGCTGATGAAACGGTTCTTCCATAGTATACCACTATTTACAGTGTAGGCCAAAATTACTAGAACACTAATATTTTCACCAGCTAAAAAATGGTTTTAAGTCAGTTATTTCTATCTTTTGCTGTAGTGTGTCGGTAGGAAATATCAGTTTACATTTCCAAACATTCATTTTGCCATTACTTGTAATAACCCATTGGGATTTTTGTTTGCACAACGAGTCTGACAACAACCAGTGCTCCACACAGAGATCTGATCTCATCATTATCCAGTCTGTCTGGAATGACAAAGAAATAGAACAAACTGAGACAGACTAAATCCAGAAGAACTGCAATGTCTCCAAGATGCTTCAGAAAACCTACCTGCAAGGCTACAGAACTGTTCAAAGTTTTATGCACTTGTGTAAAAATGCTGTAACATGAGGACGCTGTCATAAAATAATGTCATAAATAGATTTTCTTTATCACTTAACTAAATTAAATCAACATTTGGATCCTTTGCATTTAAAGCAGCTTTTGCCCTAGGTGCACTTGTGCATAGTTTTTCAGATAGCTTTGCAGGTAGGTCTCTAAAAGCATCTTGGAGACGTTGCCACAGTTCTTCTGGGTTTAGTCTGTCTCAGTTTGTTCTGTTTCTTTGTCATTTCAGACAGACTGGCTGTTGTCAGACTCCTTGTGCAAGCAAAAATCTCACTGGATTATTACAATTAATAACAAAATTAATGTTTGGAATGTATATTTCAGTAGGATATTTCCTACTGACACACCATAGCAAAAGATAAAAATAACGGACTTAAAAACATTTTTAGCTGGTAAAAAGACTACTATTCTAATAATTTTGGCCACCACTGTATGTGCGCAAACTCAATGAAAAGAAAAACAGCGGAAACGCATAACCGAATGTTCATCCACCGAACCCAGTCTTACATCAAATGATGATTGAGAAAATCTTTTTTTTTCCTTAAAGGGGTCATTGGATACAAAACTAACTTTTACATGTTGTTTGAACACTAATGTGTGTTGGCAGTTTGTGTACACAACCACCCTACAATGATAAAAATCCACCCAGTGGTAGTTTTTTAATCTTAGAAAAGTAATATCCCCTTTTTAAAATCAGTTCATTCTCACCTTCTTGTCGTTGTAAAGAAACACAGTTGATTGACATGAGCGTCTTACCTTAGACCCGCCCTCACCGAGCTGAAACAGTCCGAATACGATCGCCATTGTGTCAACTCAGGTGCAGAGGAAGACTCTAATTGAGCGATTGAGGTGTTCTGTTGTTGGATATAATAATGAACATAGCAGTAGTCATTTACTCCCGACATCTGAGCCACTTAAAGGTGCCATAGAATGCATTGAAACAATATTTTAAATTGTTCTCTGATATCTACATACAAGGTATATGGCATAGGAAAGGGCAAAAAAATTCCAGAAATGGTTTTACAGGTCAATTTACAACCCCAGAATTTGTCCCTAGAATGAAATGGTCTGTTATTGGCTTATTTGGAAGGCTCGTGAATATTAATGTGAGCTCTGCTCTGATTGGCTGTTTCACAGAGCTGCTCATCTCAATAGCTTGCACATGGAGGAAATATTTATTTAATTACGGAGCTCTAGCAGCTTTTAATATGCGGTTTGTTGAATCTGCCGTTTCGAATCCCCAACATTTTACTCTCACTATAGTAATTGCATGTGCTCTGTGTAACGTTATACTGCAGCGACACAAGGACTTACCGCACAAGTTTTGATGCTTAACGGTGTGTTCACACGGGGCGCAAGCGTCAACGCTTCCCATTGACTTTGAATGGGTGACGTCAAGCTTTGCCGAAAGGAATTGTGGATCCGTCGGCGGCGCTTCACTCGCGTTGCTCGTGGCAGAAGTTGAGAAATTTTCAACTTCTGCCGCGAGCAACGCCAGTGAAGCGCCGCGTCAGCCAATCAGATCGCTCTATGCAAATACAGTGGCCAGGCGGCAGCCAATCACGTTCATCCTGTTCAAGAGCAGCATTTCATTGGCTGACGCTGCTATGACCATAAACGTCAGCCACGCCTTCCGTTAAGCGTTGACGCTTGCGCCCCGTGTGAACACACCGTTAGTGATGCTCAGGATCTGTTAATCATTCGTCATCATCAGCGTAGTCATCCCTCTCCGTTTATGTGCTAAGTGAAATCTAACTGCAATGTAACAGTATGTACATCTGTACTGCAATGTAACAGGCTACCGCTAGCATTAAGCTAACCATGTCCCTTCAGTAGCTCGCGTTATTGTACTGATGTACTGACGTTACTGATGATTGGGCTATGCAAATGTCGAGGGCGTAACTATTAATGATCGGGACTATTGCGTAACAGTCGGTGTTATGTTGGAATTGACCTATTTTTCGGTGGTCTTTTGCAAACATCAGATTTATATAAGAAGGAGGAAATGGTGGTGTTTGAGACTCATGGTATGACATGTTCATGTACTAAACTGTTATTATTCAACTACGCCAAGGTAAACACAGTTTTCCATTCTATGCCACCTTTAAGAGGCAGAGGACAACGTTACTTTAGTTTTTAAATGGAAAGCGCTGATCCTGATCTACATATGCATCTATGTTCGTGTGAATCATTCGTGATGCAGCTTCACCCACAGCAGAAGTGAGTATAAGGGTTTTTTATGCATCTTTGCAAATGGCCTTTCTTAATAATGCGCTTGTTGGCAAGTTTTGCCGATAAATGCAGCTAAATGCGGCTAAAGTAAACATTACAGCTTGTAAATAAGAGGGGCGGGGCGAGCAGAACTCATTTGCATTTAAAGGGCCCATGCGATAAAATGAGCTGATATTTTGCAGAGCTGATTTTGACAAGGTAAAAGGGTGTTTTATTACACTGCTATTGAGAATTTTTAACCAAAGTATATTAGAGACTTTTCATTAAGACCCTAAAGAATCATATGTGACCCTGGACCACAAAACCAGTCATAAGGTTAAATTTTACAAAACTTAGATGCATACATCATATGAAAGCTGAATAAATAAGCTTTCTATTGGTGTATTGTTTGTTAGGATAGGACAATATTTGGCCGAGATACAACTATTTGAAAATCTGGAATCTGAGGTTGCAAAAAAATTAAATTACTGAGAAAATCACCTTTAAAGTTGTCCAAATTAAGGTCTTAACAATGCGTATTACTAATCAAAAATTACATTTTGATACATTTATAGTAGGAATTTTACAAGAAATCTTCATGGAACGTGATCTTTACTTAATATCCTAATGATTTTTGGCATAAAATTAAAATCAATAATTTTGACCCATACTATGTATTTTTGGCTATTGCTACAAATATACCCCAGCGACTTACAGTAAGACTGGTTTTGTGGTCCAGGGTCACATATGAACTTGTGGAAAATGGGCATCCGATGACCCCTTTAAAACAATCAGTACTTATACAAAAACATCTCGATATTCCTCTTTTAATGGTAGAAAACATACTGAAAGAGGTCAACTTTATTTTTTAATGAAGATCCAGACCGCATCTATAAGAACTTAGTTCTTTGTTCATTTTACCATGACGTTGTGCTGACTATATTGGATCCGACAGTAATGTCGCACCAAACAAGTCTGAGTAACTGTTTTTTATTACATGGTCTCTATTGCTTTGTCTGTTATTACAGATCGTTTGATATGTACTGAGTATTTATGCATTTTAAACCTAAATCACAGCAGCGTTCATCTATGAAGGATGTAGGCTGTCAAACATATACAACTTTTAGTCAATCATACTAATGGGTGTTTACTTCAAGTCTACAATCTGCCTCACCTATTCAAACTGAGAGATCTGTTGAGGGGGTCAAAAAAGGACAGAAAATAGCCTATTATTTCTAAAGTATGATGTTTTTTTAATTTAAAATATTGATAACATTATCAGGGTTCAACGCTAAGGATTTTTTAAGGTAAACATAGTAAACACAGTGGTAAATACTGGCCCAATCGGGCCAGTGGTTCAGATTTTCACTTGCCCTGCCAAAATTTTCACTGGCCCCACCAAAAAAAAAAAAAAAAGTTAATAGTTAATAGTTATTTCTTAGCCATATTTTAAATAATGTGTCAAAAGCCAAATATAACTATACATACAACTATACATTTCCTTAAATACAATTGACAATTTTAAAAAATTATAATTGTGATGTAAATTTATGCACAACAGTATGTCCAGGTTGATGGTCCCAGATCAGCAGTTAACTATACATAAATGGAGGACTAATATTAAAGGAATGTTGTTGCAAAGAAGAAAATTAAACAATATTAGTAAACAGAGTGTTATTAAGCAGAATTTATGTTAAAAGTTTTATTGTTTTTACGGTGGTCATCCATGATTTTTTTTTTTTACCTTTGTTTTTACCTTTTCATATGTTTAATTAGGCTCAGAGGTGCCATGAGTGCAATCAAATTCATAAATTCATGTTGAGATTAATGGTTTAAATATAAAATTTTGAATACAGAGATCTGCCAGCAGGTGGCGGCAAGAGACTGATTTAATTACTGAATCGTATTATTCATTTGATTCGTTCAAACGGATGGTTCATTCAGGAATAAAGCCTTCATGAATAGGAAATTGAATCATTTCACTAGATTTGTTTAAAAACGAACGTTCATTTATAAACTAAACACCGCTGTGTTTGAATGGAGATGTGCAGCGGATCAGTTGTGACTTGTTTCAGACTACTTTTGACGACAAAATAGAGCACAATCAGGCATAGTGTTATATTCAGACAATGTAAGTCACTTAATAATAACTTCTTGTTTTAAGAAGTTATTAAAACTATTTTAAGTTATTAGAACTGTTGTATTAAATCAGTACCTCATTTACAAACTCCCTCAAAAATTATTCAAAGCTGTTACTTATCTAAGTTTGCGATATCACAAAGCTCTTTTATAATTAACGGCGCTCTCTATAACTTACTGCACAATCAGTCTCTTATTTACACTCTCTCTACACTTTGTTTATGAAAGGATTCGCAAGATATGTCTGTGATACATTACTCAACGTTGCAAAAACGCGTAGAAACCTTTGAAGTGCCCCTGAGCGCACACACAAATATGATCGGGTCAGTCGCACATGGTGCTCCTAAATATTTTTTTTACAGTCGCACGTAGTAATTTTTAGTCGCAAATGCGAGTTAGAAACATTCATAATTTGATGCTGCCGCCATGTTGCCGTCTCTTCGCTGCACTGGTTGTTACCAGAGGTGCGTTCCATTCGACCGTAAGTGGACTGCGAAGTGGACTTCACAGGGTATTCCGCCATCTTAAGTGAGATTCCAAACCGAAGGGAGCGAACATGTTCAGGGCACTGCGAACGGCATAGGGAATAAGGGAACATCGGTACATCACTTCACAGGAAGTGGACGGGGAAAATTACCCAACTGTCATTGCGCACCGCATCACCAATTAGAACTAACGATGGAGGAGAGCCGTTGAAGTTTTTTAAAGGCTCTGCAATGGAGCGGTTGCAATAAATGTTATTATTATACAAATTAGAGTGTTTCTGAATGGTTATGGCGATACATGTTACATTTGCATATTGTATTGTATGAATGAAAGTAAAACCGGCAAGGTGAGGCTCTGTCATGTTTTCTTTTGTTTTATTTAACGTTACCACAAGATACCTAAATATAGGCTGCGTGTTGGAAAGAAAGTGCACGAGATAAGACCACTACAATCTGTTAACGGTCTAAACATATACATTTTGACTATATTTATTAGATACATAAGTTTATATGTATTTTATGTGTATTTAAATTTGAAAGTAAAATAAATTACAATATTTATTTATGTTATATCATAAAATACGTGACCCTGCCGTTGATTTGCTTTGATGACGTTCCAGGGCATTCCAAATGAGCGATTATTGTCAGCGAAGTCCACTTCAATGGATATACCGTGCTAAGGGAGGAGGGAGCAGTGAACACTGAGTAGGGACCCTGTCGATCGGAACGCACCTCAGGTTACGGAAAAAACAGTGCTCACAACATCCAATCAGATAAGAGCAACCAAAAAGCAATATGGTGTTCACGACATCACAGAGAAGGTAGCATTTAAAGGCTTAAAAACACAAGCTGTTTCTCGATTCTAAGACTGTATTTGCCGGATTTGACAAACAGTCGCAGGCAAATTAAACTTTAGTGACAAGGCATCGGGCCAGTGACCATCCTGTCTACTGTACCGAGCGTCTCGCATGCTGGCCCCGGGCCATCGGGCAGTCCTTATTGTCGAGCCCTGATTATAAGTGGACCTTAGAGAACAGTACAAAATAATAAAGGCAGTTCATGACCCTTTTAATAAGAGCATTAGTGTATAAAATGAGAGACAAGCTGCAATTATTTTTTCAGATAAACAACATTATGCCACACATGTTGTCAATAGAGCTTACACTGTGTTGCACTTGGAACATGTTTAATGTTTTAACTATTAAAAGTAATACTGGATTTTGGTTCAAATTTGATTTTGATTTAATAAACCAGGAACAAGTCAGAGCTCGTCTCATTTTTAAGGGGGCTCTGAAACAAACAAACACTACACAGGTATCAAACAAGGATAACAGAAAGTAATAATGAGGCTAAACGGAAACACAATTTCACAGAGAGAGAGTCTTCCTCCTGATAGCTGGAGGGATCAATGACTTGCGTACACAACGAAAGATTAGCAACCTCCAAAGCAAAACCTTGAAAAGCAGAATGTTGTTTGAGTAGCGGATGCTCTGAACTCACTCAGATGAGCAAAATAACTTCCTCTTTTTTTCCAGAAGACAGACTGTGCAAATGAAGCAAGCAGATATTTAAACTGCTCCGTGATGACTCAGTTGAAAGGGGCAGCACCCAATTAACAGCTATGAGAGAACATTTCTCTGATGAATTTTAATGAAGCTTCATTCCAATAAACATTTTTCCCCCACAGCAGCCTTTTGGCAATAGTGAACCCCGACAGAGGGAACAGCTTCGGTTTCACAGTATCTATTTTTTCCTTTCTCATTCAGCACAGGTAGTAATTAATGACATTTAAATGTGCTTTCTATGTCTCGCTCTGTGCATTTGTGAGGAAAAGTTGAAAAGCTCTTTGTTAGACTGAATGTTGCATTGTTCATGACGTAAAAAGATACTAGAGTGGATAACGATGATCTGCTTTCAATTGTCTCGGGTTAGTCAAAGTAGACGGCACATATAATTTGACAAACAAAAACGAGGATGAGGGACAAAATTGCAGTTTTGTGGTATGGTCCTTGGTTATATCTAAAGTCCCATTTCGCTGGAGAGCGTCAGGATTAGAAGTTCCTGCCTCTTATGCTATAGGTAGGACGCCCAACTGGCCATATCTTTGAAAATCTGTTCATAAATTAAACGTAAAAACAAGACATCATTGTATTTTGAAAAGGCATAAGTTTAGTTGTTTCTAAAAACATTAACATTTACCAAAAATTCAATTGACTAAAATTTGACCCAACTACTATCACTCTGTAAGTCAAACTTACGAAATAATTTTTGGAAATTTACTGGATATTTTCAGCCCTTTGAAACCCTAAGTTTCAGTTTACATTGACTTTCATATTATGAACAAAAAATGCAATAGTAGTCAGTGTAATTCAACCAAAAGTGATTGGTTAACAACATTTTTCAAAATATCTTATACGTCAGTCATACAGGTTTGGAATGATGTGAGGGTTGAGTTAATAAAAAAAAAAAAAAAAAAAAAAAAGTTTTCAGGGGAATTTTCCCATGAGGTTTCACAAACAATGAGTTATTTGTAGGGCTGCTCTCGACTAACGATTTTTCTGGTCGACTAGCCGTTGATAATTTTAAGTGATTAGTCCACTAAAAGCACAATGTTGACGTAGAGTCTTTACAGTAGGGCTGCAACTAACGATTATTTTTGATAATCGATTAGTTGGCCGATTATTTTTTCGATTAATCGATTAGTTGGCTTAATTTCACTTTTTTTTTTCTTTTTTTTTCCCCAAAATCACACTATTCCACATTCTGAATGCTATGAAAACATAGTGCTCAACAATTTACAACAATTCACCTGTCGTAATAAAAAGAAAAGACAAATATTTGAAGAAAAACACACTAACAAGCATAAAATACAGTGTTTCTGCTATTTATTCTGCCGTGGCGGTGTTTAGTGTCCCGCCAACAGCAGCAGCTGCGAGCACAAGAGCCTTCACCAGAGTTCCGCCTTCAAATGCACGCAGTAAGCTTAAACTGGCCGCAAAGCCCCAGCTAAAGTAATTACCATGAATGTGCCGGGGGAAAAGTAAGGAAATATTCAAATTATTTATTAATAAACTAGTATTTTCTGAGTCAGCATCACATAGATGAAGTTGACGATCCTAACTCGCCGTCTGCTCACTGGACGCGCTACTAAAGCCTAAATGCATCTTTATGGATTAGGCCTATAGCTAATGAAAGAGTTTTGTTTGATTTGAATTATTTCGTTTTATAGTATTGAAGTAATAATTTAAAGTAAATTTATTACTCTTACATTTATGAGCAAAAATTAAGTTTCACACAGCACTGGCGGCACCATGTCCTGCAAAGCTTTCACTCTCCGCACAAACGATTGGATATGCGCCTAATAGCACACATTTATCTAGGTTAAACGATTAAACTAATATTGTGATATGCTTTAAGTTTTTTTTATATCTAAGGATTTTAATTTAAATCTTGATGACTTGAGAAGGCTAAATTGATCTGTCTGCCGATGGCCGCTTGGTCGTTACTTCAAAAAACTAAAACTTGAATTTCACAATCAAAACGTGTTCCAAATATATTTCTAGATTAACTTTATAAACTAAAGAAACGAAAATAAATGTAATAACTTTGCTATTAAAAACAGCAGCTGTGCAATGGGGAAGAGAACTCGGCCAGTAATTCTGATCAGCTGTCGAGGTTGTTAGAAATATTTGCAACGAATGTTTGTATAATAGCCTATTTAACACTTATTTAGGCTACTTTCTTATTTAAATGTATTATTTCGTTTATTTTACGTATTGTAATTTTAGCGTTTTGTAGGTTGCTTGTTCACCGACGGAATTGCTAAAATAAACACGCACGTTTTGTGAATAATGTTTGAGCCTCATTTATTTATATATAAAACACCGCACCACCGGCGGTAGTAAAAATCTGCCACTGTCACAGCCCTGTCAACGACAGATGTTTCAGTACAATGAATGTTTTTGCGCTGAGTATTAACTGTCTCCCTGTCTGTGTTCTGTGTTCCTGTCTGACACGCTAATTCTGTAAAGATTTAAACTTAACACAGACTGCCAGAATGGACTTGCATAAATGGAAATGCTTGTGTGAATTTGTGACATTTACAGGTAAGGATATGACCGTAAACTGAAAGTTTTCATGCTGAGGATGCAAATGGATCTCAAAGCGCCTCACAGGGCAAGCCATTACGCTATAAGCTTCAAGTTTAAAATAAGGAATTCTCATGTTTTGGGTAGGGCTGCAACGATTCGTCGACGTTGTCGACAAAAATCGATAATAGAAATAGTCGACAATGAATTTCATTGTCGATGTTGTCGCCAGACATGTTTTTTTCCGACCGAGTGAGGCATCTCTCTGCCGAGAGTCGCACATAGGCATTAGCTTCTATGCTGAGCGATAACATACAGAAATGGCGGCGTCCAATGCACTGAATGCAGCAGCTGCGCGTACCAAAACATGCCCGTTTCACACATACTCCGTCTGCAGTGCGTATTTTTTTTCCACACCCATGTTAACGGATTACAACGTTCACAATGTATGGACTGGAAACGCGTTCTGTGTGAGCGCAAAACGAGTCCGTGCTGATTCTGCACCGCATACGTAACGCACACGGACTGTAGACGCAATGCAGACTGAGTATGTGTGAAACAGGCATAAAGTTTGGGAGCATTTTAGCCTGCTACGGCGAATAAAAAGATTACCTGCATGGTTTGTAAGGGGCCGTTCACATGTCGCGCCTAAAAACGCGTGGAAAACGCTAGGCGCGCTGCTTTCTTCCTTGTCAACAAAGCGCTCGGGCGCTTGCGCTCCGGAAGCGTCTGCCGTTTCTAAGCAACCATCAGCTGCGCTCTAGCTCCAAGCTGCGGTGCGCTTGCTGCATTCTGAAAAGTTGAGATGTTTTTATCTCGATGCGGCGCGGACGCGCCTGGAAAAAACGAGCGCGTCGCACCGCGTGCGCGTCGCGACCGCGTCGCTTCCAATATGCGCGCGCAAGCCGCGCGTCTCCATTTGAAATAACGAACTTGCGCGCGCAAAAGACGCTTCATGTGAACGGCCCCTAAAGCAGTCCTTGCGCATCACGGCAGCACCTCTGTGATGCACGAACATTTAAAGAGAAAGCACGTCGGACAGTTGAATGAAACGGAGTTTGGCTGGCCTCGGTAAGATTTAAATAACATGGAAGCCAGTACGTTGTGTTTTGGATATACATTTTTGTTTACGGTATTATTGCTGCTGATGTGCCTGCCCCTGGTTTACAGGAAGAAAATGTTTACTTGATTTTAATTTATTTTTTCTTATAAAACAAATGTGCCTGTCCTTTAAAAAGATTATAGAGTTTCTTAATTTATGCATTTATGTCTGTACTGACCAAGCACTGTGCCTAAATGGTTTTAGACAGGGCATTTTTATTTACTTTTAGTATGAATGAATCAGCAGCAAAGTTCAATAAAATATGCATTTTTCATTGAAGTACCCCCTTCTTTCTTGTGTTTACTATCATTTTCCACATAATTAAAGCAATCTCATGCTAAATTTGAGAAAAATTGAATAATTATCCGATTAGTCGACTAATCGTTTCAATAGTCGGTGACTAGTCGACTATTAAAATAGTCGTTAGTTGCAGCCCTAGTTTTGGGCAGCTTGTATCATGTATCTCTCCTGCAGCATCTCAGTCTGTTTCCTCCACTATTTTTAGATGCATTTTGTCTATAGTAATGCATCATTCAGTGCTGTAATTTGACGTGATCCTCTGAAGTTGTACAGTACGTGCACTGTGGGAGGACCCGATTATTTGATAATGAGAATCGTTGTCGATGAATTTCATTATTGATAATAATCAATTTTATTGATTAGTTGTTGCAGCCCTACTTTACAGATTCGAAAGATGTATTACTTTCATCCATATGACCAAAAACGACAGTATTTTAAGGGCAAGTGACCACACCGGTGCCTCCCTCTGTCATGCAGTAAGCTATTCAGCTATAAGAACTATTCAGCTTCCACACTCCGTATAGACACTTCAATAGCGCATTTTTCTAGGTTAACATTACACTGAGCGGCCTAAAGTTTCTGCTACTTACACATATTTCAGTTAATAAGCCATATTTGAGGTCGCTGAATGATAGGCAAGCGTTTGGACATCCTGCACCATGTACTGTATTACCACACAGACCAGCCATTAACGATCTGTCAGTCATGGACTGAGACTTCATCACATCATGTGGATTTTTAACTAGTTTAAAGTAAAAAATTAACTAGCTTTAAAAAACGAGTTATTTCTCCACTAAACTTTCGTGAATACATCCATTTTTTACGTACAAACCCAGAAACAAGTCTCGTTTTTGTATGTCAAAGTAAATAATGGTGCCTACTCATGACTTTGGCATG
>NC_133363.1:58494234-58575177 GCF_049309525.1 Garra rufa
TGGAATCATAAAATAAATCACAGTTAGTTCATTTATTATTATATATCCATCTTTTTTTTTTTTTCTTTTTTTTTTACCTGTAAGAGCGGGCACGGCCATCTGTAAATTTTATGGGTCTGGCTTCTGGTCTCATCCTTGTCCAGCTATTTTTAGCTGTACATAACAGCTTGTTTTGCTTGATATTGCAAATTGGTGTGTCTTACCATATTATTTTAATATATTATTTTAATTATGAACACACTGGTCTGTAGTGCAAACAATTTTTCCTATAGCGGCTAATGAATCGGAAGTCTTCCGCACTGAAGAATACAGCGGATATATACTCCCAATTTCTGTTAATAGAAAAGGTTAAAAACAAGGAAGCTTTGTCATGAATACAACAAAAATACCGGCAAAAAAAATAGCTCAGCCTACTGTATATATGGGCCTTTGAGTCAAAGAGGTTGAGAAACACTGGCACAGACAAATCTACTACACTGTTCATAACCCATTTTATTTCCATAATCTGATTGATTTCCGAATGAACCAGAATATTTAATGGGGAAAAAAGTTATGGTGGAAGTTAATTTTTTTTACATTGGAAAATAATTGGAGTCATGAAAGTGATCTCTATATGGCAGGTGACGACAGCTGAGAAGGAAGTATTTTTACAGCATAGCAAGTTGTTATATTGTGAAGAGCAATTACAAAGACTAAGCAGATTAGAAATGACCATAAAAAGATTAAGTAGTCCACTTTGATTTCATAGTGAATGTAACTATTTCAGTTTCCCTGTAATTTTATCCTTAAACCTGGTATTACTCATTAAAACCGGAGGGTTTAAATGAACGTCACAGCCTGCAAGAGACAGGGATGGTCATTTGGCACAGAAGATGACGCATATGTGCTGTCTGGATGCATATTTAGAGATATCACACACACACACCCACTGCTTCAGCGACTGAGACGCATATATAAGTGCACACACACACTTCTGTATGCACTGTGCCTGTGAAATTACACCCTTGTATTGTAGTCATCACCATCCACATCCAACCTGTTCTTCTAGAGATGCATTTTGTAGTTTCACCTTCAGGAGAGAAACTTTGTGAGCACACACCGGTCTCACTGTAAAAGCAGCGCGTCGGTTCAAAACCGTCCAAGCGAAAGGTCAATCCTGATCTGTATGTGCTGAATGAAAGGCCAGCGGGCTTTTTGGCAGGCTGCAATATTGATGTATCTTTAGAATCTCAAGAGTGCAAAAAATCACTATTTTTTAGCACTCTTTGGGATGGTAGAATTTTTGTTGTTGTTGCTGAATTCATAGGAAAGTGGAAATAACACATTTAATTTATACAAATAATCTTCCCCTCATCCATTGCTCCTAAATGGCATTTCTGTATATTCAAGCTTACTTACATAAGTATACATACAGTTGAGGTCAAGTTACTTAAACCTTGCAGAATATGCCAAATGTAAGTTATTTTATCAAAATAAGAGGGATTATACGAAATGCATGTTATTTTTTATTTAGTACTTACCTGAATAATATATTCCACATAAAAGATGTTTACTATAGTCCACAAGAGAAAATGACAGATCCTTAATGATCTGCAGCCATGTTTTTCCACAGATGTTCTTTGTTTGTCCCGAATAGTTAAACTGTCAATTGTTCTTCAGAAAAGTCCCACAAATTCTTTGGTTTTTGAGCATTTTTCTGTATTTGAACCCTTTCCAACAATGATTGTGTGATTTTGAGATCCATCTTTTCACACTGAGGACAACTGAGGGACTAATTTGCATCTATTACAGAAGGTTCAAATGCTCACTGATGTGTCAGAATAAAACAATGCATTAAGAGCAGGGGGTGAAAAATTTTGAATTTGAAGATCAGAGTAAATTTAACTTCTTCTGTCTTCTGTAGCTTCTGAAGGGCAGTACTAAATGAAAAAAGTATGATATTTGGACAAAATAAGAAAAATGTACACCTTTTCATTCTGTTTAAAAGTTTACACCCCTGGCTCTTAATGCAAAGTGTTTCCTTCTGAAGCATTTTAACCTTCTTTAATAGTTGCAGTTGTTCTCAGTGTGAAAAGATGGATCTTAAAATCATACAGTCATTGTTGGAAAGGGTTCAAGTACACAAAAATGCTGAAAAACCACAGAATTTGTGGGACCTGAAGGATTTTTCTGAAGAACAGCAGGTAGTTTAACTATTCAGGACACACAAGGGACTCATCTATCAACTATCACTAAACAAACAAAAAAGCACAGCTGTGGATCATTCAGGTAACAACACAATATTAAGAATCAAGCGTGTATAAACTTTTGAATGGGGTAATTTTTATAAATTCCACTATTATTTTCTCTTCTGGACTATATGTAAACATCTTTTATGTGATATGTCTTATTCAGGTCAGTACTAAATAAAAAATAACATGCATTTTGTATGATTCCTCTTCTTTTGGTAAAATAATTAACATTTTGCAGATTCTGCAAGGTGTATGTAAACTTTTGACCTATTTTTGGAGTATATAAAATATGTTGAAAGCTGAGGCAGGTTACATAAATATATTAATCAGTTATAAAATAACTAAAAATAATGTAGCAAAAATGTGTCCAAAGTTGTTTATTTTTATGTAAATATTAACATCATATTTGAGCAATTGTTTTCATTTTTGTCAAGTTTTGAAGTGCTTACATGAAGAACTACCAATTTAATAAGATATATTCCAGCTGTTACTTATTTTTTTCCAATGTCTAATTACAATATTTAATCCAAATGAACATCAAGTTGGCATGCTCAATATTTTTCGCAGGTGCTCATTGAACAATGACTAAATGTATCTCTTATTACCATCCAGTTCATTTTTTTGTCATTGTGTAAAGAAATCATGATATAATTAATGCATTTAAGTGCTTAAACTTAACCAGAGTCTGGCATAAGCATATTCATTGTTTCATTTACCAAATTCAGCATGAACAGTAATGATCCAGGTGTGTTAAATGAAATTAAGGACACATTGCACTGAATGCACATACACTTTTTTTTCTGTTGGTATGGTAACACCTACTCTTTGTTCGTTAAATTTGAAAAAAAAAAAAAAAGCAAAAATGGGGGTATGTAACACTCCAAAAGAATAAAAAAACAGTTTGACACAGTGTCAGTGGAGTGAAAGCATGGTGGATGTTAAAGTGCTTTTCCTGTGAGGCTGATGAGTCACAGATAGAATGATGGCATGTGTCATATGTAGGCGCTAGACGCCACACAGATGGAGCGGATGAGTGTCTCGCTCCCTCTCATTTCTTACCATTTATTTAAAGAGACAAAGACAGTCTGACTGTCAGCCCAGACTCAACACTGGGCAACAACATTCTTGATTACGGAAAATTACGTCTCACTTGACATTTCGTATAGTGTCTTTAAATTATTTATAATGTTCAACTAAAGGAATGCTATCATTTACTCATTCTCATGTAGTTCTAAATTGCTGTTAGTATTTTTTTATTATGTGAAACACAAAAGGAGATGTTTTGTAATATGGCAAAGCTTCCACAAAAGAAATCGATGGTGGTTTATACTTTTAAGCTTCAAAAAAGTTAAGTTGATACGACTTATACAAAAGGCTTCTAAGTCATGCAATCACTTTGCTTCAGGAACAGACTGAAATTGAGGTCTCTAATTACTGATTGTTAATTATTATTTTTATTAAAAGCACCATTTTTCAATTGAATGCAAGAGTTAAGTGCTGGGAGAGGTGACGATTAGCAGTGAATAATCTTTATAGTGCTTTCGTTCTACTTTTTAAGATGATCTTGTTTTGTTTTATGATGACCTTGTAAAAATTACATGCAATGTTGTTGTTTGGAAAGCAGAATCTTGGAAAATCTTCCTAATATATCCTTATGTGTTTCATATAAAGATGACAAAATGTTTATTTTTGGGTTAACCATTCTTTTGAAGGTGACCAATTATGCCCTTTTTTACAATAATATAATTCTCAGGTCTCTGTAGAATGTATCTGTGAGATTTCAGCTCAAAATACCCCACATATTATTTATTATATAATTTTGAAAGCAAATTTCGGAAGCAGAAACATGCTGTTTTCGTGCATGGCTCTTTAAATGCAGAACTCCCCACCCCCTTTTCCAGAATAGGGCTGTGTCTTTACAGCTCGTACCTCAGATACTCTGCCAAAAAAACATCTGTTTGGTTTTGATTATCATGTCTATTGTGCATTTTAAAGTCATGTCAGTTTAAACTTCTGATATAGCGTTTTCTGAGCGCACAGAAAGCAGCTGTCGCATGGTATGTGAGTACTAATGTGAAATTCTCTTTCATGTCTTATTGCACTTGAACTGTCAAATACACACAAGTTTGTTAAAAACACACATGAGTTACAAAAACAGTTGGTTATGTCTCTGAAGGTAAACAGCTGGGAAAGAACATGCATGTTTATATTAGATCTATGTGGCAGCAGCGTAATATATAGTAAATAAATCAATAAATCATCTGCTCTCTTGTCTCCTCTGAGACGTAATTCATGTCCCTTTTCATGTAATTCATTTTTAATGCATTATTGTGTTTTATATATGAATACAAACATTTTGTAATAAATGTTGCACTTTTTGACAGGTTTGTACAGATAAAAGTATATTCAAGATAAAAAGGTAAAAAGGTGTATTTTTTTCTATCATGGAATATAGAACAGAACATATTTCCTACTGCTTCATCCTACTATTCAGAAACATTCATGAATCCTTGCAGATTTGGCAAAATCTGTATTAAATTTGACCTTTGAGGGAAACAATCCATTATTGCAGCTCATTAGGCGAAAAGAGATTTCAGTATTTCAATAATGGAACATAATTTCTGCTTTACTATGGATTCCACTAGTTACTTCACTCCATCACTGGAAGTGGGGAAAATGTAAGATTGTTTAATTACCAGCAATTAGTCATAAATCGCAGGCTGTTATCTCCAGCTCTCAGAACCAGAGACGTTTTTTGTTTTTTTAATCAGGCTAAAATATTTTCCAAAGTCAAGTGACATCCATTAACGTCTCAATCCAAACGAGTGAGTCGATGAGTTTCTGTTCTCAGTTGAAGTGGTTTTGTGTTTATATGATTCATATGCTATTGTTCATTTGCAGTATTGCTCTTCATACATGTCTAAAAAAAAATTAAGAGCCTGAAGCATGCTGGAATGAATCTGTTCGAGAGAGTGATCGGTCAAGTAAGTGCACTAATGTTATTCTCACTTCAGCAAAATTAATCTATCAGAAACTGATTAAATTATCTATCCATCTATCATTCTATTGTTCTATCTATCATTCTATCATTCTATCTATCGTTCTATCATTCTATCCTTTGATCTATCCTTTGTTCTATCGTTCTGTCTATCTATTGTTCTGTCTATCATTCTGTCCTTCATTCTATCGTTCTATCCTTTGTTCTATCTTTCTATCTATCTATTGTTCTGTCTATCTATCTATCGTTATATCTATCTATCGTTATCTATCATTCTATCCATCTATCGTTATCTATCATTCTATCCTTCGTTCTATCTATCTATCTATCTATCTATCTATCTATCGATCATTCTGTCATTCTATCTATCATTCTATCTATACTTCGTTCTATCATCTATCATTCAATCATTAAATCTGTCTATCTATCTATCTATCCTTCGTTCTATTGATCTATTTATCATCTATCATTCTATCCATTGTTCGTTCTATCATTTGTTCCATCGTTCTATCGATCTATCGTTCTATTCTATCTGCCGTTCTATCTATCATCTATCATTCTATCTATCGTTCTATCTATCTATCGTTCTATCTATCGTTCATTCCATCGTTCTGTCTATCTATCGATCTATCAACTATCATTCTATCTATCGTTTGTTCTATCGTTTGTTCCATCGTTCTATCTATCTATCGTTTTATTGTTCTATCGTTCGTTCTATCTATCGTTCATTCCATCGTTCTGTCTATCTATCTATCTATCTATCTATCTATCTATCTATCTATCTATCTATCTATCATTCTATCTATCGTTTGTTCTATCGTTTGTTCCATCGTTCTATCTATCTATCGTTTTATTGTTCTATCTGTCGTTCGTTCTGTCTATCGTTCATTCCATCGTTCTGTCTATCTATCTATCTATCTATCTATCTATCTATCTATCTATCGTTTGTTCTATCGTTTGTTCTATCATTTGTTCTATCGTTTGTTCCATCGTTTGTTCCATCGTTCTATCTATCTATCATTTTATTGTTCTGTCGTTCGTTCTATCTATCGTTCATTCCATCGTTCTGTCTATCTATCTATCTATCTATCTATCTATCTATCTATCTATCTATCTATCATTCTATCTATCGTTTGTTCCATCGTTCTATCTATCTATCGTTTTATTGTTCTATCTATCGTTCGTTCTATCTATTGTTCATTCCATCGTTCTGTCTATCTATCTATCTATCTATCTATCAACTATCATTCTATCTATCGTTTGTTCTATCGTTTGTTCCATCGTTCTATCTATCTATCGTTCTATCTATCTATCGTTCTATTGTTCTCTTTAATTGTTTTTTGGTCTATGCTACCACATTCATTTAATAGCTCTACGCTCAGCAGTTGTCTAATATGTTTCTATTTTCGATAGATAGATAGGTAGGTAGGTAGGTAGATAGATAGATAGATAGATAGATAGATAGATAGATAGATAGATAGATAGATAGATAGATAGATAGATAGATAGATAGATAGATAGATAGATAGATAGATAAAATGGTCTATCTATCAACTATCATTCTATCTATCGTTTGTTCCATCATTCTATCTATCTGTCGTTCTATTGTTCTCTTTAATTGTTTTTTGGTCTATGCTACCACATTCATTTAATAGCTCTACGCTCAGCAGTTGTCTAATATGTTTCTATTTTCATTTATTATTCTCCTGTGTTTTTGCTCTGGGTGCAAAACATCGTCCCCAAGATGCAAATAATTCCAATCAAATACACTCAATTAAACTCGAGCAAAGAATCATGAAGGTTAATCGTATCAGCCCAGATCCATCTCCTCGGATCGTTTCACTCGGTTGGTTGCCATCGTGTGATGGAATTCTGTGCCCGTCCCATGTCACTTTGTCATTGTTGTGTCTCCTCCTCCCCTCACATGACCTTGTGACCTAAAAGCTCTTTCATGATGTCACACCATAGGACTCTGTGACCTCTGACCCCAGGTCCTCAGTGCTTGCGCTCACGGCCAGTGGGAACACAGGGTCTTCTGCACGCTCCGAAAGCACACTCGCACACATGAGAAAAGGGGGAAGGGTGGGAGAAAACCGGCAAGTATTGATACTCCTCAGTAACCGAGTCTGTTGAATATCAAAACTGCGGCCTGCTCTTTGTTCCGCCGACAAATGCACTACAATTGATTGGAAGCTGAATACTAAGAGGAGCGTCAGTCTTGAGCGAACACTTTCTTCTTCCCAGGCTTTCGGAGTTCGAAGGGTCATGCCAGGAGAAGGGTCGGTCAGTGTGTGAGAATACAGCACGCTTAATTAATGGAGACGAGCCTGTGGTTCACAACATACTCAAAGGAATATTGTGGGCTATTTTCGACTTAATGTCTATGGGCGCCATCTGTGCCATGCTGTCGTTTACCCCAAACAATAATTTTGACTCGTCCTTCAGTGAACAACTTACTAAAATAATAAAATGTATTCATATAAGCTAAGCACTTTTCGTAATACACATTCAAAGCAGCTTTACATAAAATCATATTTTATAATATCTTTATATCCTCATGCCTGTCACATTTAGCACATTGGAGCCGGACGATACAAGCAATCAAGCAGCTGAGATGCTGCAAGTATACTGTATGTATGCAGATAAAGTTGGATATTCTTATATATAACTACTTTATATGAAGAGCTGGGTGGTAATATAGTTACATTTTACTGCAACTGAAACAAACACACAGCTGAGATTTGCTATATAGTACAGTTGAATTCAAAAGTATACATACACCTTGCAGAATCTGCTAAATGTTAATTATTTTACCAAAATAAGAGAGATCATACAAAATGCATGTTTTTTTTTTATTTAATACTGACCCGAATAAGATATTTAACAAAAAAAGTTCACATATAGTAACAAGATAAAATAATAGTTAAAATAACAGTTAAACCGCCCGCTGTAAAAATACTTTTTAATTTAGTACTGCCCTTCATAAGCTATAAGTTAAATTTACCCTGATCTTCAAATTCCAAAAGTTTTCAACCCCTGACTCTTAATGCATTGTGTTTCCTCCTGAAGCATCAGTGAGCGTTTGAACCTTCTGTAATAGTTGTATATGTGTCCCTTAGTTGTCCTCAGTGTGAAAAGATGGATTTTGAAATCATACAGTCATTGTTGGAAAGGGTTCAAATACACAAAATTGCTCAAAAACCAAATCATTTGTGGGACCTGAAGAATTTTTCTGAAGGACAGTGAGCAGTTTAACTGTTCAGGACAAACAAGGGACTCATGATCAACTATTACTAAACAAAAAAACACAGCTGTGGATCTTTCAGGTAACAACACAATATTAAATATGTAAACTTTTGAATGGGGTCATTTTTATAAATTCAACTACTGTTTCTCTTGTGGACTATTTGTAAAAATCTTTTATGTGAAATGTCTTACTCCGGTCAGTACTAAATAAAAAATAACATGCATTTTGCAGATTCTGCAAGGTTTTTGTAAACTTTTGACTTTAATTATACATAGTAAAATAATGAAATTGGATTTTTCTTTTTTGCACATTATTTCAAAATCACAATGTTGTTGTTTATAATATCTTATCTTCATGCCATATAATGACATTTACATATGTTATATCCAACTTTTAATTTAAGTTAAAAAGTAACTTTTAACTGCTAACATTGTTTACATACAGTATGTAGTAGTATAGTACATTTTATTGCTGGGCAATAGTATATAATAGTTTATAAGCAGTTGAGATTTTCTATATAGTGCATACTGCTTAAAGTGAGTGTAAAATTGGATATTATAGTAGTAGTGTAATTCATTGTTATTTATTATTTTGTTATGTGATTATATTGAGAATTATGAAGCCTGTCAAGTTTTGTTTGTTTTATGTCAAGTTGATATAGTGACAAGCTTAATTTCTATTTGGTGGTGTGTGTCACTGACACGGTTGATTTAAGAAAATAATTATTTAAAACTTTCAAAACTCTGCTGTTTGTTTGAACAGCCTGATCATAGAATTTTAAAAGGAACCCTAGGTATTAATACTTGTCTGGCTTAATATGATGTAAATTATGTTTCTTACTGAAATAAGAAAAAAGATATACAGCATTTAAAAAATCCACATAGTTTTATACATATTTTGGCTATTATGATATGAAATGGTTGCACTCAGTGAGCTACTGCTGCTACCTGTTGCTATTTCTAATGCAACACAACTCTGAAAATAAAAAACTGATACAATGACCACAGCTACTGAAAGAGCTTACAAGTGGCGACGAATAGAAGCGTAGGCTTAAATGAAATGCCATACCATTGATTATTCCCACAAGGAGTCTAAATGCCCCCAGATATTGAGTGAAATCCACACTGAGAAACTCTTTCAGTAGCTGCGGCATCATGACAAGTGTTGGCCAGGATGGCATCTAGCGTTTCTTGTCTCTGCCGTTTGTAAGCTCTTTCAGTAGCTAAAGTATCAAAGCATCAAGGCTAAAGTGGAGAGAACAAAAACACAGGTCTTTAAGAAATTGTATTTGTTCACAGGCATCTTCCCATTCTTTTCTCTTCTTTTTATTGCTAGGCAAGCTGCAAAGACTAACAATATGTCAGAAAAGTGAGCACATCCCTCACATTTCAGCAACCATTTTAGTATATCTTCTCAAGGGACAATACTATAGAAATGAAACTTGTATATATTAGAGTAGTCAATGTGCAGCTTGTATAGCATCATAGATTTAGTGTCCCCTGAATATTACTCAACATATAGCCATTATTGTCAAAATAGCTGGCAGCAAAAGTGAGTACACCCTAAGTGAACTTGTCTAAAGTGTCCATATATTGTGTTAGCACCATTGTTATATTGCAATGCCTTATTCATCCTGGGCATGGAATTGACCAGAGCTGCACAGGTTATTCCTGGGATCCTCTTCCACTCCTCTATAATGACATCACTGTGCTGCTGGACGTTAGACACATGCTGCTTCTCCACCTTACGCTTGAGGATGCTCCACAGGTGCTTAATAGGGTTCAAGTCTAGAGACATACTTGGCCACCCCATCACCTTCAGCTTCCTCAGCAAGGCAGTTGTCATCTTGGTGGTGTGTTCGGGATCATTATCATGTTGGAAAACTGCCGTTCTTCCTAGTTTCTGGAGGGAAGGCATCATGTTCTGCTTCAGAATGTACAGTACATAATGGAATCCATGTTTCCCCTCAATGAACTGCAGCTCCCCAGTACCAGCAGCACTAATGCAGCCCCAGACCATGATGCTACCACCACCATGCTGGACTGTAGGCAAGACACAATTTTCTTGGTACTCCTCACCAGGGCATCGCCACACATGCTGGACACCATCTGAGCCAAACCAGTTTATCTTATAGTCTCATCAGACCACAGGACATGGTTCCAGTAATTCATGCTCTTGGACAGGTTGTCTTTAGCAAACTGTTTGCGGGCTTTCTTGTGAGCCAGCTTCAGATGAGGCTTCCTTCTGGGACGATGCCTATGCAAACTGACTTGTTGCAGTGTGCGGCATATGGTCTGAGCACTGACAAACTGATCTTCTACTTCTGCAACCTTTAAAGCAATGCTGGCTGCACTCATGCATCTGTTTTTTGAAGCCAGGTTCTGCACCTGACGCACAGAACGAGTGCTCAACTTTGTTGATCGACCCTTGCAAGGCCTGTTTCGAAAGGAACCCATCTTGAAAAAATCTCTGTATGACTCTGACCACTGCAGTGTAACTCGGTTTTAGGGTGTAACTGAACCTCTAATAGCCTTGGCCATCTTTGTGGAGAGCAACAATTCTAATTCTCAAATCCTCAGAGAGCTCTTTGCCATGAGATGCCATGTTGAACATCCCGTAGTCAGTATGAGAGAATTGTACTTAAAGCACCTCATTTTATCTGCTCTAATACAAGATACACAAGTTTGTATGGTCCTGTCAAGCAGACAAAAACATAAACATGATGAATAGAACATGTGGCTTTGCATGGCTAAACAACATACTGCTGTTATCACTTAGAGTGTACTCACTTTTGTTGCCAGCTATTTTGACAATAATGGCTGTATGTTGAGTTATTTTCAGAGGACAGTAAATCTATACTGCTATACAAGCTGCACATTGATTACTTTAAAATATATATCCAAGTTTAATTTCTATAGTATTGTCCCTTGAGAAGATATACTAAAATGGTTGCCCTTTGATTGAAAATTACAAACAATCGCCGCACAATGTGGCATTGTATCAGTATTTTTTTGTTGTGTTGCATTAAAAATAGCAAGGGGTAGTGCCAGCTCACCGAGTGCAACAATTTTACATCATCAAAATAATAGCCCCATCCAAAGTCTACAATATGTATAAAACAACGTGGATTTTATGGAGGTGGATGGGTTTTCTGTAAGAGACATTATTTACGTTATGTTAAGCCATACAAGTCCTAATACCCGGGGTCCCCTTTAATATACTTGCTATCTGTTAGCATTGCCATTCAACTCACTGGCAAACACAGAATATTCCTTCAAGAGCTCGATCACAGCCAGACATTTCAACTAGTTCTTGTGCTGGTGTGGCTATCAGCTAGAGAGTGCGGGAGTGCCTGAAGAACTAAACCATCACGACTGATAACCACTCAAAGATAAAGATAGAAGGACAGAGAGAAGGGTTTGATTTGATTAAGCTTGCAGACACTCAGGATTTACCGCTAACCTCTGAAAACACGCATATGTGGACGCCCTCACATACACGCAGAGAGAGTGAAGCAGCTCATCAGAGACTTTTAATGGTTATAGTACATCCCCACGGGCACTTCCAAGACAGACGAAGATTAGAGAGAGGACAAGTGTGACACATTCGAGTAAGAGAAAAGCAGAGCCGAGGAAAACGCTTAAGACCGAAAGACAAAGAAATAAAGGAAAGGGAGTTTGGGAGTGTTCATTAATGTTTGGGTTTTGTCATCATGGTGAAATACAGATTCAATTTTGGGAACAATTTAGGATGGTAGGAGCTTCTCTATTACGAGTTCTCATATATCACTCCCTGTTTGCTTTTTAGTGAACAGTTTAATGCCCTGTGTGATTCACTTTTCTATACCCATAATGCAGTCTGATTTATAGTGTGCACCAAGTGTACACTTACTAATGCAATATTGCATTAGCCAAAATTATACTAGTTCTAATGAGTTATGGATTTTTTCCCCTCATTAACTCACCTTAATGCTAAGTGTTTTATCTTTCTTCACTGACTATTTAACAGTTGAATTGGAAATGATATCTGTAGGCCTAATCAATGGTAATGATGATTATATAGAGTTGAAGTCAAAAGTTTACATACACCTTGCAGAATCTGCAAAATGTTAATCATTTTACCAAAATAAGAGGGATCATACAAAATGCATGTTATTTTTTATTTAGTACTGACCTGAATAAGATATTTCACATAAAAGACGTTTACATATAGTCCACAAGAGAAAATAATAGTGGAATTTATAAAAATGACCCCGTTCAAAAGTTTACATACACTTGATTCTTCAGAAAAATCCCATAGGTCCCAAAAATTCTTTGGTTTTTCAACATTTTTGTGTATTGGAACACTTTCCAACAATGACTGTATGATTTTGAGATCCATCTTTTCACGCTGAGGACAACTGAGGGACTCATATGCAACTATTACAGAAGGTTGAAACGCTCACTGATGCTTCAAAAGGAAAAACAATGAATTAAGAGCCGGGGGTGAACATTTTTTGAATTTGAAGATCTGGTTAAATTTAACTTCTTTTGTTTTCTGGGAAACATGTAAATAAGGGCAGTGTTACATGGGGAAAAAAAATACATATTTAGACAAATAAGAAAATGTACACATCCTCATTCTGTTCAAAAGTTTTCACCCCTGGCCCTTAATGCATCGTTTTCCTTCTGATTTCCTTCGGATTTTTCTGAAAAACAGCAGACAGTTTAACTGTTCAGGACAAACAAGGGACTCATGAGCAACTATCACTAAACACAAAAAAAAAACAAAGCTGTGGATCATTCAGGTAACAACACGAATCAAGTGAATGTAAACTTGTGAACGTAGTGAATGTAAATGAACAGGGTCATTTTTATAAATTCCACTATTATTTTCTCTAGTGGACTAGGTCAGTACTTTTCAGGTCAGTACTAAATATAAAATAACATGCATTTTGTATGATCCCTCTTATTCTTCTAAAATAATTAACATTTTGCTGATTCAGCAAGATGTATGTAAACTTTTGACCTCAACTGTATATAAAACACACATACAGTACATTATATCATACCATTCACAAATTACTTATGTATTGTTCATCATTATTTTAATAATTCAGTAAATGTAAATGCTATTTTCATAACCCATTGTTTGTCTTTCCACTATATAGTGCAGTATGTAGCATTCACTACATAAGGACTAGTTGATGAGCGAGTGATTTCAGACACAGAAGCACATTTTGATCACACAGAGCAAATAGAAGTTGAGATGGGCTGCTTTCTGAATCAAATGAACACTAGGTCACATGGGTATGTGAATGTACCACTAATCTAATAATATCAGAACTTGCTGACCCTGGTGTTTCCACTATCTCTTCAGGCATGGCGCTTTGTAATTCTCATTTGAGCAGTGGTTGGCTGCTCTGGCGTAGGGCGGTGGTGTCTTTAAATGTCAGACTGTCCTCATTAAGACATTCCCAAGTCTAGCGTGGTGACTTTTCTTTTAGCGCCGTGGTGTGGAAGTGCAGTTCTAGGTGTCAGGCCTTCCAGCTGAGGCAACTGAATCACTAGGACATTTTATTAATGCCTCAACACTCTGCTCTTTAGGTCCAATATCTGAAGTTGCTGGAGATTAAAGTGAGCAATGACTCTGGGTTCTTAAGTCGGTGTTGGGTTGGGCTGCTTTCTGTAGTTGCTAATGTGATTGTAAACCACATCAGTGAGAAGTTCTTACAGAAGGTCTCTCAAAGATGGTTCATTCTATAAACAAGTGCTGTTTGTGTCCCTAATATTTAAGTAATAAAAATGACTTAAAAATAGCTGAAATCAACTTTTATTTAGTATAATATGCACAATTTAATCAATTTTTAACATAATTTTATTTATATATTTATTGCTAATCTGATTGTCTGCTCAAGATATACATTTATTATTATCAATTTTGTACATATATTTAAAACATTTACATTGAAATACATTTATTATTTTTAAGGTTGAAAGGAGTTGTGCTGCTTCATACTTTTTCAGGATTTGTTGATGAATTGAATGTTCAAAAGAACAGCATTTATTTAAAATATATTTTTTGTAACCAGTCACTTTTTATCAATTTATTGCATTAATTTATTTAGAATGTTTTTTTACTGACCCCAAACTTTTGACTGATCAAGATTCCTTCATATATATACACACTACTAAGGTTTTTAATGTTTTATTAAAGAACCAAGCCTGCATTTATTTGATCCAAAGGACAGAAAAAACTGTACAATTTTGAAATGCTTTTTACTATTTAAAATAAGTGTTTTCTTTTTGAATATATTTTAAAATGTAATTTATTCCTGTGATCAAAGCTATATTTTCAGCATCATTGCTCCAGTCTTCAGTGTCACGTGATCCTTCAGAAATCATTCTAATATGCTGATTTGCTGCTCAAGGAATATTTTTAATTATTATCATTATCAATATTTAAAACAGTTGAGTACATTTTTTTTTCTTTGATGAATAGAAAGATCCAAAAATCAGCATTTACCTGAAATAAAAAGCTTTTGTAACATTATACTTTCTAAACTATACCATTCAAAAGCTTTAAGGCAGTATAATTTTAATTTTATTTATTTAATTTAATTTTATTTTTTGGAAAAATAAATTGTAGAAATTAAAACTTTTATTTAGCAAGGATGCTTTAAATTGATCAAAAATGATGATAAAGACATTTATAATGTTACAAAAGATTTCTATTTCAGATCAATTTTGTTCTCTTGTACTTTCTATTCATCAAAAAAAAATCTACTCAGCTGTTTTCATGATGATGATAATAATAATAATAATAATAGTAATAATAATATGTTTTTTTTGGCAGCAAACCAGAATATTAGAATGATTTCTGAAGGATCATGTGACTGGAGTAATGATGCTAAAATTTCAGCTTTAAAATCATATGAATAAATTACATTTTAAAATATATTTAAATAGAAAACGTTTTTTTTTTTTTGTGAAAATATTTAAAATTTTTACTATTTTTGCTGTACTTTGAATCAAATAAATGCAAGATTGGTAAACAGAAGAGACTTCTTTAAAAAACAATAAATGGCGTAGATGGGCATAATTAAAAAAAAAATCAAATTACAAAAAATGTGTTTCATAAATCTCGCTCTCCAACTGGAAAAAGGCACCTGTTTCATAGATTGACCCAAATGCTTGAATCATCTCTTTTGTCCTTTTTGGTTTAGAAAGTGGAAAGCTGACAAAAAATTATGCAAATTCGAGTCTCCCACATGAGCACAACTCAATTTGAAGGACCCATGTGCACTGAATGCTGGGCCACAAATGATCTGATTCTCTGTAAAGGAGATTCTTTCTGATATATTAATAACTTTAATTAATACGAAGGGATTTGAGTTTGATGTTTTCAATTTTAGACCATGACCATTTGTCTAAAAGTTTAGACAATGAACAAAATAACTCTGTTGTCAGGCAGAAAATTGCTGCTAGGTAGCGTTTAGGCAACTCAGAGCTGGCAAATACACAGAGCGTTTGCCTGAAGGAATCAGAGTTGTTAAACTATTTTTCTAAGCCAAAAATATGTGCAGTTGTGCATTTTGAACCTCAAGGTGATGGCAAGCGGATTCTGGTACTGTGGTCCAACTAATCGTCCTGGCAGGAAGATATAAATCAAAGTACTCAAGAGAAACGTGGTTTTACTCTTAAATACAGGCCACTATTTCAATAGAAAATATTCTTACATTTGTCAGACCCGGGAATGCAGCCATATTCAGTTGTGGAAATTAAACCGTGAAGTGACAAAATTCTTTACACGAAGAGATTCTTTTGACACGGATGAGAAGTTGTAAGGGTCTCTACAGGGCAAGTATTATTTCCATTGAGGAGCTTTGCAGAAAGAGCTAGTAATGAGGATGTGCTTCAGATTACACAAGATAATTGGCTCAAGAAACTGTGCTATATGTGTCCCCTTGACTTACTACTGTTATAATTAACAGCATACTGAACTCTGTCATTTCATTTGGTGGATTCATGTTTCATGTATAATGCAAACTCAAATTCAGTCCATTTATGTCTCTGTCATTCACAATTACATTTCATAGGGTTACATAGTATGTTTTTGTAATAGCCTTAATTTAGCTTTTATTTGGAAACATGTTATTAAATACACCTTACTCTAGCAGTCAAAAGTTTTTGAACAGTCTGTCTTTTTAAAGTCTGCATTTATTTGATCTAATGTACAGCAAAAACAGTAAAATTTTGAAATAGTTTTACTTTTTGAAATAACTGTGTTCTATTTGAATATATTTTAAAATGTACTTATTCCTGTGATTTCAAAGCTGAATTTTTAGCATCATTGCTCCAGTCACATGATCCTTTAGAAATCCTTCTAAGATTCTGACTTGCTGCTAAAAATTTTTTTATTGAAAATTATATTATGTTGGAAACAGCTGAGTAAAAACAGCATTTATATGAAACAGAAATCTTTTATAACATTATAAATGTCTTTATCATCACTTTTGATGCTAAATAAAAGTTAATTTCTTCTTTAGATGTTTCTATTCATCAAAGAATCCTAAAAATATATACTCAACTGTTTTAAATAATAATAATAATTATAATTATAATAATAATTTTTTCTTGAACAGTACATCAGCATATTAGAATAATTTCTGAAGGATCATGTGACACTGACTGAAGACTGGAGTAATGATGCTGAAAATGTAGCTTTGATCACAGGAATAAATTACATTTTAAAATATATTCAAATAGAAAACATTTATTTTAAATAGTAATAATATTTCAGAATTTTACTAATTTTGCTGTACTTTGAATCAAATAAATGCAGGCTTGGTGAGCAGAAGAGTCTTCTTTAAGAAATTTTTTTTTTTTTAAACTTTTGCCTAGTAGTGTATATAAATGTAAAAGTATATTTTTTTCCTAAATTGTGAAAAAAAAATAAACATTATTTTTTTTATATATTAAATAATTTATTTGTGTATTTATTTATTTATTTATTGCCATTACAAACATTTTGGCTAAAATCGTGCAAGTTTGTTTTGGTAGTTTAGTCCATTATTAGCCATATACACAGCGTAAACTTCAACTCTGTAATATTCAACATAGAAACTGAGTTCCTCATCAAAAATTCCAAGTATTTAAGCATTTAAGATTCATAAAACTGTACATATTTGAATTCCATAAGGTGCTGTGATGAAGTTGAAAATTTGAATTGCTTTAGGGTTGGAGATCATGACTTTAAGTTTACTTTTCAGATTTGTGGTAAGTAAAGAATAAAAAAATTGGTAACTTTTTTAAATGAAATGTTTAAGAATAGATTCTGACATTTCATGAAAATGGGCCAATTGTTGTGGAGCAGGAGAGGAAAGGAGGAAAAAGAAACAAAGAGAGAAACAAAAAAGACTCGTGAAGAGGATGATGCCGACAAAGCCACAGTATAGACACAGTATGACTTAATGTAGTGTATTCTAGAGGCCTCAGGGTTTGTGGCTGAAGGAGGATTGGTGGTGTTCTATGATCATTTTGATTGTCCCTTAAAAACGCGCACATACACAACATAGCTGTGACTCACTAGATCCGCATTAGCTCTGGGCTAATCCTCTGTGTGCAGGGGACCAGGGGACTGAGGCGGAGGAGCAGATTTCACTCTGAGGGTGGATATGCTCTCAAACCAGTCATTTCCAATTAGACATGTCTTAGGCTCTTTTGCATTCTCGTTCTCTTTCTTTCTTTCTCCCTTTTGACAAAAGACGTTTGCACCTTTTCTTCAACCTGAGCCACAGAAATATGAGCTGTTTAAAGGTAATCTGTGTATTTATTCAAAAAATATGATTTCTTTCAGAGCTTATTATGCTGAGACGACTATAAAGTAAGCCATTTGAAGTTTGATTCCCTTGAATGGATTCTGAAAAATGTCAAATACTTAAACTATAATGCATATTTGGCCAGTTTGATCAGCATTTAATTATTCAGGCTGACTAATCACAAATAAATCTAGTTTGGAGTATGCATAAGTGTTTGCAAATAGACTTAATGTGGACTTTTAACCTTTGCAATTAATTTCATTGTTATTAGTTTATGACTAAACATAACTTTGAGTGTTTGGATGAGCGATTAAACTTTAATTTAATATTCACGTTACTAGAAGGCAATTCAGATATATAATAACATAGCAGCATGCAGCAGCACGGCTCGTCTTCAATGAGCCCAGAAGGCCCATGTCACACCTCTCTTCATATCCCTGCACTGGCTACCGGTTACAGCACGCATCAAATTCAAGACACTGATGCTGGCCTATAGGACAGCCACCGGCTCATCACCGGCCTACCTCCATTCACTACTACGCATCTACACTCCCTCCAGAAGTCTGAGATCCTCTAGTGAAAGACGCCTTATTGTACCACCACAGAGAGGCACGAAATCACTTTCCAAAACATTCTCCTTCAATGTCCCTGCCTGGTGGAATGATCTTCCCACCCCCATCCGGAACGCAGACTCCATTACTGTCTTCAAGCGACTGCTGAAAACCCATCTTTTTCGACACTATCTGACTCAATTAAAAAAAAAAAAAAAAATTCTTCTCCTCTCTTTCCTGATCTTCCCTTTCTAGCCCGTACTCATCTAACAATGCCTGACATATGGTATTTTTGAGCACTTCCTATGTCGATCTGCCTCCTTAGGATGAATCACTTGTTGTATTCCCAATTGTAAGTCGCTTTGGATAAAAGCGTCTGCTAAATGAATAAATGTAAATGTAAATAACAAACATCTAAAAAGTAGATTAGGATGGAGGAGCTTTGCTGAAACTGAAGTGCTTGAAAATCATTTAAGAAGGTTTATTATTAAAAGCAGCAAATGAGAGACATTCTTTTGAACATTTTCAAGAAATTTAATGCTAACTGCACCGTTATTGTGATCCAGTGAAGATCTAAAGCTTTACTAAAAAAATTATCATAACTTTAACAGTAAAAGACAGTAAAAACCTGTTCATTTGTTAGGGGTAAATATGGGCCATTCTACAGAATTGGTCCAAAGTCAGAGTTGGAACAGTTTTGGAGAAAATTTGTATGTATGCAAATTATATAATATCCAATGTACACATTTTTAGTAGTTTTGCAGTTATTGTATTTTCAGAAAGTTTTGGAATATTTGTCCTCTCCCCAAATTTGTCACTACCGAAACACAGTAATAATAATTTAATTTGAAGGGTTATATTGACTTATTAAGATTTTGCTTGCGCTCTGCAGTGTAAATATATTTTTTGATATTTTATTAAACAAAAACTTTAGAGGTAAATCAAATTACAATAACATTTTAACAATATTTCAAGTGTAATTTAAATCCAATTTTTCTTTGTAAGAGGCAAAAAGTTGATCATACTGACTTCAAACTTAAGGATTCATTAGTTTGAATATACACTGAACCAAAAACTATCATAAAATCTTAGTTGATAATTCAGTATGCTTTATTTTTGGCAAAGCATCCCATGTTTCGGTAGTGACTGCCCATTTTCGGTAGTAACAGTAGTGCATTGGTAGCAACCACATCACATTACAGAATTTTGCTGTACCTTGTATCAAATAAATGCAGGCTTGGTGAGCAGAAGAGTCTTTAAAAAAAAAACATTAAAAATCTTACTGTTCAAAAACTTTTGGCTAGTAGTGTATATAAAATATAGATTTGTGGTGGGTAAAGAATAAAAAAATGACCTATTAAGATTTTGCTTACATCTGCAGTGTAAATATATATTTTTTTCTATTTTGCTATTTTAGTAAATAAATACTTTAGAGGTAAATCAATAACAATTACATTTTTAACAAAATTTCAAGTGTATTTTATGAGATTTGTTGTAATTTGAATGCAAATTTTCTTTATAAAAGGCAAAAAGTTGATCATACTGATTTCAAACTTAAGTATTCATTAGTTTGAATATACATTGAACCAAAAACTATCATAAAATCTTAATTGATAATTCAGTACGCTTTATTTTTGGCAAAACATCCCATGTTTCGGTAGTGACTGCACATTTTTGGTAGTGACAGTAATGCTTTGGTAGCGATCACATCACATTACAGAATTTTAACCCACATACTAAAACACTACTAAAACATACTAAAATACAAAAAAAAAAAATGCTGAACTGTACTAAAATTTTGTTTATTTTCCCCAAATTAATAATTATGTGTTTCCTTTTAGCACTACCGAAACAATGATGATGAGTTTAGGTTGTGACTATTTCGGTAGTGACAATTCTATTGGATAAAACCCAGGAATGTTCATATTGTAAAGCACTTTGGGCAACTTGGTTGTACTTACAGTGTTACCTAATTTTGGCACCCTTGGTAAATATGAGCAAAGGTGGATGTGAAAATAAATCTGCATAATTTATCCTTTTGATTATTTATTCCAAAATTTCACAAAATTCTAACCTGCCTTTGAAGTAAAACAATAGAACCTAGGGGTGAAATCTCATTATGAAATAAATGTTTTTCTATCAAAATAAACCGCATACCATATGTAATAAAGCTGTATTCATTCATATTTCCCGCCAGTCCTGTGTAAAGTACGGCAAGCAGAGTTTATTTGTTAACATATTTATTTATATCGTGAGATGGCGGAGCGTGAGAACAGTTTGGAGTAGTATATACACAGATGCGCTGCACCAGCTTTTCTTAATAAACTACAAGGTGCACTATTGGAGCTATCTAAACATACAAGAAGTGATCAAAGTTCAGAGACTATGCCCATCATGATAAACAACGGAAAACTGTCCTCTTCAGGGTAAGTGTGTTTGTGTAATGATACAATAAAGCGCTCCTGACAGACCGCGACCATTAGAAGTGGAAGAGAAACTTTAAACCCGTTTTTCTCATAATTCAAAATAATACCTTATGATATGTTGTATAATATTTAGCTATGATGTATGTCTGCATTGTATTTATTGTTTTTATTTATTTATTTATTTATATATTGTTTTTTGTTAATAATTCATTGTTATTGCCTGTACTGTAAGAAGGTCTATGTATTGTACATACTGTTCATACTGTATTTTCTGTTTTTAAATAATAATAATAAACTTGAAAGAAATGCTTAATATTAACCTGAAGTTTCTGTTACTGTATTAAAACTAAGATAAAGGGATCTTTAGTGGTTTAAAGTGATATGATGAACTGGAGTTATACTGTTATTCCACACTAACTGGACATATACCGTTCTTTCACATTTCAGAAATATAAATCACAATAAGTTTTGATTTTTAACACTGACACTGAAAAATGTTATCTCCTTAGAATTGAGAAGCTTTTGTTGTCTATTTTCAAGTAAAATAAAAATAAAAATATATAATATAATGTTCACAATCCAAATGAAAAAAATCTTATTACTCAAAATTTGAAAATATGGACTTGTATGGTTCTTCGTCTCAAGGCCTCAATTGTGGCCAACGTGAACTAGAGAAAAACATTTATTTCATAATGAGATAACCCCCATTTTCCATCGTTTTACTTCAATGAAAGGTTAGAATTTTGTGAATCTTTCAAATGAAAGATCTAAAGGATAAACAATGCAGATTTATTTTCACAGTCACCTATGCTCATATTTACTAAGGGTGCCAATATTAGTGGAGGACACTGTATACAGTGCTATATAAATAAATGTTTCAGTAGTGACTGTTTTAGTGGTGACTACTTTAGATGGTTTTGAACCTAGCACATGGTTATCTAGCACAGATGTGAACAGTGGTACAAATATAAAAACTAAATGTTATGGAATGACTCACTAAAAATTGTGTTCGGTAGTGACATTGTTTAAAGTTACACACAGATTTTTTTATACTTTTGAACACATTTACCTCAAACTGATAGGACCCATCTACTAGAGAGGTACATAAAAATAATAAAAATATGGGTTTAGTTAAAATCAGTCTCAGCCAATGGACTAAAAGATACACTGTTTCAGTAGTGACGTGGTGTACCAATGCAGGACACCTTTTTTTTTTTTTTTTTACATAGTTTCATAAGTTTGAAAAAAATATAAAATAATATATGTTTAACTTCACTTTTTAAAAGAATCAAAAAGATGTTTTTTAAAAAAAATACAAATTATTTTGATATCATTTTGAATTTTACAGCCACCTCCCAGTTGAACGTATCCAATAAATGATAATTTTATAATAAGCTTCAATAGATTTCAATAGATAATAGTAGGATCTTAGTAAACATCCAAGATTTGAATACTTAAATGCTTTTTAAATGTGTTTTTTGGTTGTGGGACAGCAGTTTGCACCAATTCTGTAAAACGGCCCGTATATGAGGTAAAAAAAAAAAAAAACTTGAATGGGACATCTAGTAGGGCATTTCATGCATTTTTTTAAGGTAAAATGCACAAATTCAGTTTTTAGAAATTAAGTAAAGAAAAGAGTTCATATCATTTGTATGTTACATCTTAATTTTATTGAATCAATGTTTTTTGCATTATGTTAGTGTCATGTTTCTACAATAGTGTTTGTGTTTGTGACACTGTGCAGCTTCTATATTTTAGTACTTGCCTCAGCTTTTAGAAAAGCTATAGTACTTGTGATGAGCTTTGAATCTTCACCGCCTGTGTTTTTTTTTGGTGGTTGTCAGTGCATTAACAAGATACAAAACTTTTTTTTACTACCTCAGCAGGTTTGTATGTTAACATATTAGTTAATGATATACAGATTTTTTTACTGTAAAACCCAAACTTTTTGTTTTAAAACCTAAAATGTTGCTTTACGGTAAAGATGTATCAACCCAGCTGCTATTGTTTTACAGTTAATCATAGATCAATAACAGCATGACTTGAACATAACATAACTCACCAACCACAAGAAATACGTTACAGATGCAGAACATCCTGTGCTTACGTCACGTATGTACATCTTATATATCCCATTTCTACTTGGCCATCAAATGCTACTGTCATAATGGTTTCCAGCACTCTCAGCTGGATGGAGGAGTCCTCTGTTGTTCTTCAGGGAGGAGAACAATGGCCCGCTCCCAGCTCTTCTCCGTGGGAGGTTATGGAGATCTGAGCCCCGCTGGGGGGAAAATGGCTTTGTATTCCAGAACTTTCCATGACATCTGCTTGACACCTGTTGCCAGGAAGAGGAGAGTGTGACTTTCCTGTCATATACACTGTTTAAGTGGCATTTGGGTTGCCAGAACTTTACTGTAAAAATACAGTAGCAACATTTTAGGACTTACAGACTGACCTGAAATATACAGTTTAAAAGCATATATGTGACCCTGGACCACAAAATCTTAAGTAGCACAGTAGCAATAGCCCAAAATACATTGTATGGGTCAAAATGATTGATTTTTCTTGTATGCCAAAAATCATTAGGATTGTGGGAGCCATTTGTTATTTTTTGTTGTAGTGGTGGTGGTTCAAGCTAGGTGGCAGTATTTTTTATAAAGCCACAAGTGGTTGGGCGTGAGGAGGAGGATAGGGTGTGGAGATCATACGATTTTTACTGCTTAACGCTGGTTTGCTGGTGGTGGACGAGCTCAAATTACAATCCAAGTTCATGTATCATCTGAAATTTATATTAAACGGGAATTTCACCCTAAAGACCGTTGCGTGTTGTGGACATTATGATTCTTTGGAAATGGACAAACTAGTGAGTTATAATCAAGATCTAGCCCCACCCACTCTGCCGATTGTTTGAAAGAGGAACAGGCAATACAAGGATGTTAAGTAAGTACCATAAATACACTGACCAAAATTATAAATGCAAGACTTTTGTTTTTTACCCCCATTTTTCATGAGCTGAACTCAAAGATCTAAGACTTTTTCTGTGTACACAAAAGGCCTGTTTCTGCACTTCTCCTTTGCCGAGATAATCCATCCACCTCACAGGTGTGGCATATCAAGATTCTGCATAAGCTTTCTATTGATGTATGCTTTGTTAGGATAGGACAATATTTGACTGAGATACATCTATTTGAAATCAGAAATCTGAGGATGCAAAAAAATCAAAAAGACTGAGAAAATCACCTTTAAAGTTGTCCAAATTAGGTTCTTAACAATGCATATTACAAATCAAAAATTACATTTTGATATGTTTACAGTTGGAATTTTACAAAAAATCTTCATGGAACATGATCTTTACTTAATTTCTTAATGATTTTTGGCATAAAATAAAAATAAAAAATTTTGACCCATGCAATGTATTTTTGGCTATTGCTACAAATATACCCCAGCGACTTAAGACTGGTTTTGTGGTCCAGGGTCACATATAATCGTACAAATCGCTAGAAGACTGAATTGTGATTCATATGTGAATTGATTTTTGGATCCCACTTTACATTAGGTGGTCTTAACTACTATGTACTTACATTTAAATTAATCATTTGTTACAATGTACTTATTGTGTACATACATGTTTTTACATTGTGCTTATCTTTTTTTAAAAACCTATATGCAATTACATTTGTAATTAATTTCTGTAATTACCACTCTACATGATTCCAGCTGAGGAATAAGGGTCTTGTCTAGTGAAATGATCGGTCATTTTTGCTTTAATCGCAAATGCTCATTTTGCAATAGCTTGAGCTCACACATTACATGATCATGCGTGGCATAGGCAGAAGTACCAACCCAACAAATGTGCAAAGGGAGTTAGGGCTGTGCAAATAATCGAAATTCAGTTTCGCTTTTGATTTCGACTTTAGCGGTGTGCTTTCGCTCCATTATGCCTAATTTCACATGCAAATCAGCAAAATCATGTAACGTGACTTTCATAAAACGGGACGTGCTTGATTTATTAACGTTTCTTTGATGTGTTTTTAAAAGCGAGAAAGAGAACTTGCGCTGTTCTGTGTATGCGTTCAGAAATGGAGCAGAACACTGATATGTAACATTAAAGTTATATTGTAGCTCAAGGTGCGCACCTAAACGGTCAAATACATGCAACAATATTTCAAAACGAGGCGCTTGGGGATTATTCATGTAAACCCTTGTCAGTTATGTCTTAAATGATCATAAATGTGTATAACAGTTTATTGGATCCGTGTGGCTCTTAAAGCGGCAACAAATAATATTCCTTCTGCCGCCTCTGTGCTTAATATTAATAAAACATAAAAATACAAAGAGAAAAATCACTCACTGCTCTTGAATGAAGTACTTTTGTAGTTTTAATAAGAAACAAAGCATGTTTAATTCTTACAGTGAAGATGCTGTTTTATTTTACATTCAATTAATTACATTTGATTTCTGTAGTAGGCTGTTAGACTACTTTAGACTTGCAAAAAAATATTCAGTATTTTTTCCCCCCCAAAAAAGCATTTTTTTTTTCTTTTTTCTGTTGTATTGCTATCTTTAAATGAATCACTAATACAAAGTTTTGGACCCAGTCATAATCGTGTTAAATAATCATAACTACAACATTGACCAAAATAATCATGATTATGATTTTTGCCATAATCAAGCAGCCCTAAAGAAAGTCAAACGCCCTTTACAAAAAAAGACATAAAACAACAATGTTGGATACCCTACCCTACCTTTTTAACTCGGACAGATGAGGAACATTTGTGAGAAGAGCGTTTGTGATTAAAAAGTATATACATTTTTATTTATTTTTTAAAAAATGGCCAATCGTTTCACTAGACAAGACCCTTATTGCTCAGCTGGGATCGTGTAAAGTCCCTTGAAGTTGCATTAAAACTGCATTTTGGACCTTCAACACGTTGGCCACCATTGAAGTCCACTATATGGAGAACAATCCTAGAATGTTTTCCTCAAAAACCTTAATTTCTTTTCAATGAATGAAAGTCAGGCTTGTTTGCCTTGTGTTGCTCCAGAGGAATTGGATAAAAGTGCATCCTAAGTGGCCATTTATTATCCTATTTAGGATGCAGAATGATCCTTCGGTGTTCTTTCTTTGCTTGTGGTCAGCAGGCTTATTTCAATATCAGAGAAAAAAGGAATCTCAAAGTTTGAATAATAGACCAATTGAAGGAAGCAAATAAGTATCAAAGGGCATGTCTAGGATCAAGGTCCTACTATGACCCTAATTAATATCTGAGAACGCCGAGTGCAAGTGTGCCAAATTTCTGGTCAAATATAATATCTCAGTGCCTTTGCTGCCAACTGGAGGATCGTAATTACTTTTTGCCAGCGGCACAGCAGAAGCTCCTACACAATGGAAACTGAGCTACAGCAGGGACTGTAATTTACATCAAGCCAGCAGATAACTGCCAGGGAGTTTGTCATTTGGATGACAAACTCCCTGGTATTTATGTTTTGTGAACTACCAGAAAAAAATACCTTTAATAATAATAATATACCTTTAGTATGTTGTATTATCTCTCTTATATTTTAAAATGAAATAAATAGATTCAAAATATTTTACTTTAAAACTATGATCTACTTTCAGAACATCATGTCCTTACATCACCTCTGTGACTCTTTTGTCTCGTATTTTATCACCATGAGAATCTAAGAATTCTAATTTAATTGTCCTTCTAATTTGGCCTGAATATGCGGAGGTGAACAATGTCTGTCGTGTCATGCAGATCTTGCTTGTGGCGGTGTTTGGCCGACGTATAATTGATCTAATTGGACTACAAACACTCTGGGATGAAATTGAATTAAGGCCGCTGCAGTGGTTTAATTAAATGCAATCCTAATGTACTTCATTAAGAAGGCTGTGGCTGGCAAATTAGACAGTAAAACTGAATCATTTAGAAAGGCTCATGAAATCTAAATGGGTCTTTTAAATGATTAGCAAATGGTACGGCCAAAGCTCATGTAAATATAAATGAGGGAGAAACATTTAATGTGACAGAAACCACAAGAGGAATAAATGTGGAAATGGTTTGGCTTATTTTATTTGGGAATCCCCCTAAAAGTAATACTGCCTTTCTTATACTTCTATTGGTCTCAGTTTTCTTTTCATTTTTTTTTTCTTTTTTATGTTGGAGTGGTGAAGTGGTGACCTCAATATCGAAGATGCAAGCAACAGTTCGAGCAACAGTTTTCTTAAAAATCATACGATACAACTCATGGTGACTCATGGTACTATATTAAGTTGGCCATAAAGCTCAGTAGGCTTACGTTTATAAATCAGCATTTGGTTGTGGAATTTGGACAGCTAATAATTCACAGCTCCAAAAACAAACCATGTTTATTCTCACTGCAAGTGAGCAACCAATGTTTAATCTAGTCCTGATTGTATTTTTTGTACTTTTTGTTTTCTTCATGGTTTTTAATAATTAGGGCATATCACGCAACCCATGAACCATTGGCAGTGGTGTAATTTGGCATCTACCAAGTGCATACTGCGGTCTACAGAATCACAAACACACACTAACATGCTAATATTGCAGGATTTTGGGCTTTATTCAAGAAGAAAGGCCTCTATGTATTGAAATCACTTCATAACTCTGTTAAAATGATGTGTAATATCTTCTACATGCAGAAAACAACATCACAGTACTGTGATGAGAGAATGTTTGTGTTTAAGGAATTTAACCCATGTGTGACCTTATGGACATTTTTGTCCATTTCAGTTTTGTTTTTTTTTGTTATAAGTGTGCCTGTGTTAATGCCAACTGCATAAATTTTGGCTCAGGTGTTTATTTTTATTGAAATTTTAATATTTCACCCTCATTTCCTTCAAAAAATCAATTTTACTCTCCGTACAAAAAATACTCACACTCAGGACCTTAAGGACAAAATGTCCACATTGAAACCCATTAAAACTGCATTTTTTTTTTTTAACCAAGGGCCATTCGACTATAAAATGATCCAATATTTGCTAATAGGCGTTCATTCTGTTGGCAAGGCTTCAAATTTTACATTTTTACTAGATTGTGCTATTTTTTCAAATTTGGCATATGCATTAAAAAAAAACCTACATAAAAATATAAATGAAGTAAAAAATATAAAATATAAAAATTAATGTTGTTTTTCTTTACTGACACACCCAAGAATCTAATAAGCAAAGAAAAAAAATACTTTAGTATATGGAAATTACTACTATTTTTCATTTTCCATAAAAAAAAAAAACAAACACATGTGGCATTATGCAAACAAACCAGCATTTAAAGGGTTGCAATTCTGAAAATTAATGAATGAAAATTATCTATGGAACAGATGCTGGTTAAAAAATCGACATCAGTGAAAGTGGACAAAAATATTAATAAATCATATTTTATAACAGTTTTGGACATGGAACGTTTTGTCCATTTTGCACCTATGTGTAGCTTTTTTTTTTGATGCACAAGGGTTAAGAAAGCATCTATAAAAATATGACACTGGATCACAACACCAGTCATAATTGTCAATATTTTGAAATTGGGATTTATACATCATCTGAAAAGCTGAATAAATAAGCTTTCCATTGATGTATGGTTTGTTGAAAGGACAATATTTGGCCGAGATACAATCTGAAAATCTGGAATCTGAGGGTGCAAAAAATCAAATATAAGTTGTCCAAATGAAGTTCTTAGCAATGCATGTTACTAATTGTTTTCATATATTTACTGTTGTAAATTTACAAAATATCTTCATGGAATATGATCTTTACTTAATATCCTAATGATTTTTTAGCATAAAGAAAAAAATAATAATTTTAACCCATACTATGTATTTTAGGCTATTGCTACAAATCTTATTGCTGTAAACCTAACCCATATGGATTAAGAAAACAAGAAGAAAGGTGACTGATCTGAACATGTTACTTTTTTTTTCATTGCTTAGGCCAAGCTTTTAATTTGCAACGTAAACTGTGGCCCACATTGCAGCTAATTCCAATTGAGACATTCATACTTAGACAGGACGACACTTTCTGACCAATGTGTATGTTTTTAGTTCATTGTGTTTTTAGTTGCCGTTCAGGAGTGGTTTCTTCTGAAATGCTTGATATTACAATAATAGACTGGCTGACGGCCATAAATTGAGTAGAAGCCAATTATTACTGAGATTTTGAATAGTACTTGTCAGCTTTGTCTGCAATATGCATTAATATGTCAGTGAAAGACTGTGGAGTGTCTCTGTGCGGTTAAGGATGTTGCTTAAATACCCAGTTTATGAACCCTGTACATGGTTTTGCATTGGCCTTGAAATAAGTGCTTTCCGTAGAGCAGCTCTGACTGAAATTTCAGCTTTGTGATGTTTATAACATAAATTATGTGTCGAGATGGGTGTGGAATCAGTTCTGTGGTCATTTTTGAGGTTGTGCTTTTAAGCAGTTTAGCAAAAACTCTGTAAAATGTCCGTCAAGGATAGAAGCTAAGAGCCTGTGTGTGTTTGAAAGTGTTTTTTCCTTGCTTTGAAAACCTGCTAGCTGAATTAGTTTGAGAAACATGTCCCAATAAAAGTGCAGACGGTGTGAAAAGCATTGATATTACCATCACGGCTCAGAGCAATTGACTGGCGGTAAAGCCAGCAGGCCGTGACCTTTTGGCAGAATATGTTTTGTATATCTGTTTTGTATTAATAACACAGTCTTTCAAAATATTCCCATTTTCTGGACCTCTGCCGCTCGACTGAGAATGAAATCATCTCTCATAAGTGGATGTCCTCAGTGTCTGGAGGCTGTTGCTGGACATATTTATAACTTGACTCGATTCACCTCTTCAGCAGAAAGTCTGATAAAATCACAAAGCACTCTGTTCATCACTGCTGAAAAGGTCAGAAGGGACATTTGTTGGTAAATTTAATAGCGCTCTCAAAGTGGACATCAAAACTAGACTTTTCAGAAGCAGCCAAAAGTAACAATTTCCTGTTCTGGCATCTCTATTTCTAATATATAGGTGCAGTTCTTTGAAAAATCAAAGGGAAATGTCCCATTTTAACAAAAGTCGAGACAGACGTAAAGACTGTTTCATAACGTTTGTAAGTGATAGAGGCTGTTATAAGGATCGATAAAAATAACTACAGCCCACAGAGTCCCGTTAACGATTTTTTTCCGTAATGTGGCTGTTCTTCTTTTCCCATTCAATTTTCATCACAAAACTGAATCTTATAAAACTCTAAAATCAAAGGCTTGATTTTATTCCAAAGATAAATAAACCATTTTAATTTCTCTTAGGCCTGGCTGAATAAATACCGTTCAACTTCTTTCCAGCTGATTACACTCAAATCAGTCCAAGGTCTTGCATCTTGAAGCACTAAGTAGAATTTTAGTAGCCTGTTGATTGTTCTTTATCTCTACATCATGTTTCCTTAACGCATCGTTTAGGGCCCTATGATTTCCGCAATGTGGAAAACGCAAACAAAATTGCAGAATCTGGTCCAAAAAATGACATTTACCGTATATGCGGAATTTCACGGAATTTGCCAAATTTTGGATTAATAAATAAAAAGTAGTTCAGTACGCTTAAATTAAAATGCGATATAGACTTTAAATACTATTTAAACATGAATCCCGCATGTTCTGCGCATCTCTGTGTGAATGAATAGCCCAAACGCGCTGTTTGTAGAGCTCAGAAACAGGATTGCATCAAGCCACACATCTGGGGAAGAGTTCAAAAAAAATTCTGTTGTATTGAAGGTTCACAGAAACTTTAGTCTCCATTACCCCTAATGGAAAAATTTGAAACAACCAGGACTCTTCCTAGAGCTGGCCTCTGAGCAATTGATGGAGAAAGGCTTTGGTTAGACTGGTGACCAAGAACCTGATGGTCACTCTAGTTGAGCCCCATGATCATATGTGGAGATAGGAGAAACTTACAGAAGGACAAACATCACTGCAACACTCCACCAATCTGGATCTCCTCAGTGAAGATAAATGAAAACACCTAAAGGACCCTCAAACTGTGAGAAATAAAATGCTCTGGTCTGAGGAACCTCAGTTCCAAGCATCATGTTTGAAGGAAACCAGGCACTGCTGATCACCTGATCTGCAAAACTTGTTGCATCATACCCAAAAAGACTTGAGGCTGAAAAGGTGCTTGACCTTAGTACTGAGTTAAGGGTATGAAAACTTATGCAATGTACTTATTTCAGTTTTTTAAATAAATGTATTAAGTTGTGACAATTCTGTTTTTGCTTTGTCATTATGGTGTATGGAGTGTAGATTGATGTGTGAAAAATGTAATTTAAAGCAGTTTAACATAAGGCAGCAAAATAAAACTTGAATTGGGGTGTGAGTACTTTTACAAGGCACTGTATATGTAAATAAAATAAAATAAATTATTTGGAAATGCTTTGATTATAAAAAATTTAATGAAACAATTAAAATGGAATTAGGAAAACTAATGGAAAACAGAATGAATTTGTGAAAAAAAGCATTTCATAAAGCCTTAAAATGTAATAAATTGCTGTTAAATTGTGTAAGTTTCATGTTTTTTCAATTAATTAGACACGTCTTTTTCATTTTTGAGTCTTTGGAAGTCATGTGATATGAGTTTTTGTATGATAGAAAGAATCACATGGATCTTATAAACAAAAAGCATCTGATGGTAGGTAAAAGCTTTGCATACATACTGTAACTTGGAGCTAACAAATGGAATTGACCTGTAGTATGCATGTATTTTTATTTATTTATTTATTTTCATGCAAAGTATGAATACTAAATCAGTCAAACTGTTTGGCGAATCAAATTGACAAATTCACAGGAGTCATTTATCTGAATCATGCACAGTTCACTTCCTCACCGTATAGGCTCTCTTTAGACTCCAGGTTATGATGTTCATCTCAAAATGAGCAAGCACTGTTGCTTTGTGTTTAGTTAGTTAAAAATTTGGTTAGTGAAATATATGCTTAAGGCTTCGACTGAAGCTATGTCCTTATGAATATTAGACAGCTTTCCATTTGGGATCATGTGCTGCATTCTAGTTTTCCCTGTAGTTTAACGATTAATTAGGATAGAAATTGAGAATTTATTCTACCTGCTATGCTAACTGTCAGTGGATGTGCTGGAATGTGCATTAGCAGGCACACTGAGACGCCAGTAGCATAGTTGATGCTAATTACCATCAAATTCAGTCAACCCAGGCAATGCACTGATATTAAACTGAAGCTCTCTCACCTGAACATTTCAAAGCAGAAGTTATTAGAAAACCTGGCAGTTTTTAGTGTTATAAATTTTTGAAAAAGTCCACAGACATTTATTCCTCATTCTACCATAGACAGATGTGACAAACTCAAGTGTGAAATGGATTGCTGTGGACTATAGTGCTAATCACATTATTTATAATGATTGTTTAGATATTCAGGTGCATCTCAATAAATTAGAATGTTGTGGAAAAGTTCATTTATTTCAGTAATTCAACTCGAATTGTGAAACTTTTGTATTAAATAAATTCAGTGCACACAGACTGAAGTAGTCTAAGTTTTTGGATCTTTTAATTGTGATGATTTGGCTCACATTTCACAAAAACCCACCAATTCATTTTCTCAACAAATTAGAATACTTCATAAGACCAATAAAACATTTTTTAGTGAATTGTTGGCCTTCTGGAAAGTATGTTCGTTTACTGTATATGTACTCAATACTTGGTAGGGGCTCCTTTTGCTTTAATTACTGCCTGGATTTGGCGTGGCGTGGAGGTGATCAGTCTGTGGCACTGCTGAGGTGGTATGGAAGCCTAGGTTTCTTTGACAGTGGCATTCAGCTCATCTGCTTTTTTTGGTCTCTTCTTTCTGATTTTCCTCTTGACAATACCCCATAGATTCTCTTCAGGTCTGGTGAGTTTGCTGGCCAGTCAAGCACACCAACACCATGGTCAGTTAACCAACTTTTGGTGCTTTTGGCAGTGTGGGCAGATGCCAAATCCTGCTGGAAAATGAAATCAGCATCTTTAAAAAGCTGGTCAGCAGAGGAAGCATGAAGTGCTCTAAAATTTCTTGGTAAATGGTGCAGTGACTTCAAAAACACAGTGGACCAACACAAGGCAGATGACATTGCACCCCAAATCATCACAGACTGTGGAAACTTAACACTGGACTTCAAGCAACTTGAGCTATGAGCTTCTCCTTTCCTCCAGACTCTAGGACCTTGGTTTCCAAATGAAATACAAAACTTGCTCTCATCTGAATAGAGGACTTTGGACCACTGGGCAACAGTCCATTTCTTCTTCTCTTTAGCCCAGGTAAGACGCCTCTGACGTTGTCTGTGGTTCAGGAGTGGCTTAACAAGAGGAATACGACAACTGTAGCCAAATTCCTTGACACATCTGTGTGTGGTGGCTCTTGATGACTCGACCCCAGCCTCAGTCCATTCCTTGTGAAGTTCACCAAAATTCTTGAATCGATTTTGCTTGACAAGCCTCTCAAGGCTGCGGTTCTCTCGGTTGGTTGTGCATCTTTTTCTTTCACACTTTTTCCTTTCACTCAACTTTCTGTTAGCATGCTTGGATACAGCACTCTGTGAACAGCCAGCTTCTTTGGCAATGAATGTTTGTGAAGGGTGTCAATGATTGTTTTCTGGACAACTGTCAGATCAGCAGTCTTCCCCGTGATTGTGTAGCCTAGTGAACCAAACTGAGAGACCATTGTGAAGGCTCAGAACCTTTGCAGGTTTGTTGAGATAGTGAATTGGTGGGTTTTTGTTGAATGTGAGCCAAATGATCACACTTAAAAGAACCAAAGTCTGTGTGCATTGAATTTATTTAATACACAAGTTTCACAATTTAAGTTGAATTACTGAAATAAATGAACTTTTCCAAAACATTCTAATTTATTGAGATGCACCTGTATATTCGCTTTGGCAATTGTTGTATTAACAAATGATTAGAGTGCATTTTCCTTTTGGAATCATAGTTCCTCATGGCTAATTATAAATCTTTTATTTGCCAGTGTACACTTCCTCTTTGTGCACTACATTAATGATTCTCCATGATTACATAATAGTCAATCAATTAATGAACACAAGCTGTTTTAAGCTCAAGCGGATACATCATTAATGCCGGCCGTCTGTCTGTTCTCCCATAGTAACAAGAGCATAAAGAAGGAACAAACTAAGGTCGCCATGTTACTTTGCTTTCTGTGAACACATTGTAACTTAAATCAGCAGCAACAGGCAACGTCCTCAAAAAACCTCTCAGGGTTTAAACAACTATTTCAGATTTTTTAGTTTTTTGCTGAGCAGTGGGATAAAGCAGGTCTGTTAATGAAGTCATTTTCTTCATTGAAAAGAGTTTCTCAGCAAGCACTGATGTATTTACAAATAATTCCGTGAGTTGATTGGCATATTATATAATTGATTTCATTAAATTGTTTAATGAATTGGCAAGCCGAGCCAAAATCTTAAAAGCCTAGTTCTTTAATCAGATGCACTGGCGAAGGAGAAACACCAGCCAAGCGCTGTGGAACATCTGTTGAGTTAGTCCGCTTTGCCCCAGACAAGGGAAGCTGTCATGATGAGTTTGCAGTGACTGGAAAGAGGATGAACAGCAGGTATGGGAAACTGGAAATTCAAATCAAAGATGACACCAAGCACATATCGTGTCTCTGGTTGGGAGCCGAAACCCAGAGTGGAAGTTCAACAAGCTGTTAAACACACGAGCCCAAACGCGTCGTCCGCCTCGTTCTCTTGCGCAGTTGTGCTTCTCGAGTAACTGGACCCGAGCGAAGCATGAATGTGTTTGCACATCTCACCAGTAGCAATCAATTCAAAATGTATTTCCTAAATCTATCAGAGTTACTGCATGCTTCATTTGGTTTCTGCACTTCCCGTCTGTCCGTGTGATGTGTCTCTGTTCTACATTGTTTCCAGTGATGCTGACACAGATGTTTTATCGCTGTAGAGGGAAAATCTGCCAGGGAAACTATTGCCTCAGTCTAAATTTGTCTTTTGCGATTGGAAAATAAATATTTCATCTGGATTATAAGCGTATTGCCCCGTTTGCAAAATGATTTGAAATGCTAAGCAGAGTCCCAGTGAGTTTTCTCACAAACACTATTCATTTTTCACTCGTCTGCTTAGTGGTAGCATTTTATTGAGCGCACAATGAAAGTTTATATAGCAACATAAAGGAAAATATCCTTTTTGGCATCAAATATGCTCTTTTTTTACTGTGCTTGACTATTTATTAATGGATTCTGCATAACATAAACTCAGAAATGCCCAGAAGATGCCTATTTTTGTGTATTAAAGAGGTCAGAAGCAGTTGAGCACTAGTTTGGACTAAGCCTTTTTACTTATTTATTTGTTGTATTTTTTTATTATTATGAAAGCCCATTTTTGCACTGAATAAAGAATTTTAAAAAAGGAAACTGACTTTTTATCTCACAATTCATACTTTTTTCTTGCAGCTGCGAGTTTATATCTCACAATTCTGACTTTTTTTCCCCCTAGAATTGTGAGATATTAAGTTAATAAATTAATTGCCAGTTATAATGTCCAATTCTGAGGGGGAAAAATCGTGAGTTTATTGCTCAATGTATCACGATTCTGACTTTTTAATGCACAATTATGAATTTATATCATAATTTGGAGGGGGAAAAATCAGAATTGGGAGTTTATATCACGCAATTCTGAGAAAAAAACTTTTTAACTCACAATTGCAAGTCTGTATCACTCAATTCTGAGGAGAAAAGTCAGAATTGTGAGATGAAAAAAGTCGCAATTACCTTTTTTATTTTCTGCTACAAAGTTTATATAGCAAAGTGAAAGAAAATATCTCTTTTTTTGACATCAAATCTATGTTCTTTTTTTTACTATGCTTGACTAATATATATATTAATGGATTTTGCATAACGTAAACCCAGAAATGCCCAGTAGATGCCTATTTTTGTGCATTAAAGAGGTCAGAAGCAGTTGAGCACTAGTTTGGACTAGGCCTTTTTACTTATTTATTTGTTGTATTTTTTTTTTTATTATTATTATTATAGAAAGCCTGTTTTCACCACTGAATGAAGAATTTAAAAAAAAGGTAATTATGTCTTTTTATCTCACAATTATAAAGTCAGAATTGTGAGATTTAAACTCGCAATTCTGACTTTTATTTTCTTAGAATTGTGAGATATGAAGTTAATAAATTGATTGTTAGTTATAATGTCCAATTATGAGGGGGAAAAAAGACACATTTTCTCAGAATTGCGAGTTTATATCTCAGTATTTTCCAATTTAAAAAAAAAAGTCATGCTTTTCTGAGGAAACAGTCTGAATTGAGTGAGTTTAAATCTCACTATTCTGACTTTTTAACTCACAATTGCAAGTTTATATCACTCAATTCTGAGGAGAAAAGTCAGAATTGTGAGATTTAAAAGTCGCAATTACCTTTTTTATTGTCTTCTACAAAGTTTATATAGCAAATTGAAAGAAAATATCTTCAAATCTAGGCACTTATTTTACTATGCTTGACTAATATATATATATATATATATATATATATATATATATATATGTGTGTATATATATATATAATATATATATATATGTTAATGTATTTTGCATAACATAAACCTAGAAATGCCCAGAAGATGCCTATTTTTGTGCATTAAAGAGGTCAGAAGCAGTTGAGCGCCAATTTGGACTAAAACTTTTTACTTTTTTATTTTTTTATTTTATTTATTTTTTTGTATTTTTATTAGTTTATTTATTATGGAATCCCATTTTCGCCACTGAATAAAGAATAGAAATTAAAAAAAAAAACTTTTTTTAGCTGTAGCAGTATCCAATAAATTATGGAAGCCAGTTTTCACCACTGAATAAAAATACAAAATGGAAATTGCGACTTTTTCATCTCACAATTGCATAATAAACTTGTAATTGTGAGTTAAAAAAGTCAGAAGTGCAAGATATAAACTCACAATTCTGTCTCTTTTTTTTTTTTCAACAAAAAAAACTTTTTTTTCAACAATTGCATGATACAAACTCGCAATTGCGAGTTATGAAGTCAGAATTGTGAAATATAAGCTTGCAATTGTAAGAAAAATAATGCAGAATTGTGAGTTTTTTTTAGAGAGTTAATACATTTATTCCGAGTTATAATCTCCCGTTCTGAGGGTGGAAAAAAGACTGAAATTTTCTCAGAATTGCGAGTTTATATCTCGCAGTTCTAATTTTTTAACACGCAATTTCGAGTTTATATCTCACAATATAAACAAAAAAGTCAGAATTGCAACTTTGTATCAAGCAGTTTTGAGAATAAAGAGAATTGTTTTATATCTTGCAATTCTGACTTTTTAACTCAAAATTACAAGTTTATTATGCAATTGTGAGATGAAAAAGTCACAATTTCTGTTTTGTATTTTTATTCAGTGGCGAAAACTGGCTTCCATAATTTATTGGATACTGCTACAGCTAAAAAAACAGATATAATGAATAAATAGTAGTTAATAAATAAATAGCAGTAATAATCCTGTGGGTCAGATTGATCTCCTCACTGGGACGCATTTGGCCCCGAGGCTGTGTCTTTGACGGCTCTACATTGAATGGTCATTCATAGTGCAAAGGAATATTTGAGTCCGTGAAAACAGGATGCAGGATACATCAAAAAGACTATTAGATTTAGCACGCAAATGTGGTCAGTCATGAGTGGGTCAGAAATGATATCAAACTCGCTGAAGCAGACTAACCCAAGACGAAGATGAAAGCAACTCTGTTTAGAAACATTCTGGCACTTTTCTCTTAGATAACGCATCATCTATAATTTATTGACCCAGATCTCTGATAACACTCCCCTCAAGTTACATGAGTGTATGTCTGTTTGTGTCTATATATATATATATATATATATATATATATATATATATATATATATAGGCATTTTCTTTCCAGATCCAACCTCCAATCAGAGACAAATTGCAAGGCCTGTGTAATTGGCACCATTGATGTATGCATAGAAATCAAAATAATTACTTGCATTTCTTGTGTACAAATAAAGGTTGTCAGCTCATTAGTAATGATTGAACTCATATTTTTTCAGTCTGTGGCTTCCGTAGGCTGTGGTTTGAACTTGTAACGTATGTGCCGAGGTGCTATTTGGCTAACACATGGCAGTGCTTCCCTCTTATGACAATTAATCCTCTTTATAGCCAGACTAATGAAATGATCCCCCTGGGAGATGCCAGCAAGTTAGTGCTAATGGGTTTGCATATCATTGTTCATCCCCATGCAAAAAAAAAAAAAACACACCTCTCTAAATGCTAAACACACTGTGGTGAGCTGTAGTGCTTCATAATTTGTTGATAAATTATTACATGTGGTCTCCAGTCTTGTATATATGCCTACATTCTTGTTTGAATTCTAAACGATTCAGTGATTCGCTGACTGATTCAAATGGTTGGCTAGAGGAAATCTCTTTCATGATTTCCACATCTTCTTACATTTTTTTATTTCATTGAGTGACTATATACTGGTACATTCATTAAGTGAAGGGTTCATTAGAGTGATTTAAACTAAGTCTTCTGAACGATTTATTAAAAGAACCGACTCTTGAGACTCGATTGTGAATTGGACTGCACAAATCGTGCTGTGCTTTTCTTTATGCATTCAGCCTGTGCAATAATCGTTTTTTTTTAAAGGTTTTGTGTGATGTGAAGTTAATAAATGAGTTCATAAAATGGAAAAAGACAGATATCTTCTCAGAATTCTGACTTTTTAATGCGCAATGTCAAGTTTATGTCACAATTTGGAGAAAAAAAGTCAGAATTGTATGATACAAACTTGCAATTCTGACTACAGTATACTTCTTTTGCTACAGAAAACCACTATGATTTCCATATCTTCTAATAATTTTCATTTCAGTAAGTGACTCAAATGCTGATACATTATCCGCTCTGAGTTAATTCAGAGAAGGAGTCGTTAGATGGATTTAAACCAAGTCTTCTGAACGATTCATTAAAAGATCCGACTCTTGAGACTCGTATGTGAATTGGACTACACAGATCGTGCTGTACTTTTCCTTATGCATTCAGCCTGTGCAATCATTTTTTAACAGGTTTTGTTTGTTGTGAAGTTAACAAATGAGTTAATAAATTGATTACAAGTTATAAGGTCTAATTCTGAGGGGGAAAACTGATATTTTCTCAGAATTTTTGACTTTAACAATTAGGAGAAAAAAAGTCAGAGTTGCAGAGTGATTCAAACTCACAATTCTGACTTTATAACTCGCAATTGCAAGTTTGTATCATGCAATTCTGAGGAAAAAAGTCAGAATTGTGATAAGTTTATATAGCAAAATATCCTTTTTTGGCATCAAATATGGTCTTTTTTTACTATGCTTGACTAATGTTATATATTAATGTATTCTGCATAACAAAATCTCAGAAGATGCCCAGAAGATGCCTATTTCTGTGCATTTAACAGGTCAGAAGCGGTTAAGCACTAGTTTGGACTTAGCCTTTTTACTTATTTGTTTTTTGCATTTTTTTGTATTTTTATTTATTTATTTATAGACGACCATTTTCGCCACTGAATAAAGAATAAAAAAAAGGTAATTGCAACTTTTTATCTCACAATTCCGCCTTTTTTCACAAATCCTAGATGTATCAGACTGTTATGACGTTAGAATTTTGAGATATAAACTCAATCATTCCTTTTTTTTCTCAGCATTGTATGATAAAAACTTATTATAAAGTCAGAATTGTGGGATATAAGCTCGCAACTGCGAAAAAAAAATTGACATCTAACCATCTTCAAATGGTTAGCTACAAAAAAACACTGATTTCCACATCTTCTATCAATTTTCATTTCAGTAAGTGACTCATATGCTGATACATTATCCACTCTGAGTTAATTCAGTGAAGGATTCGCTAGATGGATTTAAACCAAGTCTTCTGAACGGTTCATTAAAAGAACCGACTCATAAGACTCAACTACACCGATTGTGCTGTACTTTTCCTTATGCATTCAGTCTGTGCAATAATTGCTTTTTTTAGCAGGTTTTGTTTGATGTGAAGTTAACAAATGAGTTAATACATTGATTGCAAGTTATAAGGTCTAATTCTGAGGGGGAAAACTGATATTTTCTCAGAATTTCTGACTTTTTATATTGCAATTTCAACTTTGCCACATTTTGGAGTAAAAAAAGTCAGAATTGTGTGATTCAAACTTGCAATTCTGACTTTATAACTCGCAATTGCAAGTTTATATCATGCAATTCTCAAGGAAAAAGTCAGAATTGTGAGAAAGTTGCAATTATCTTCCTTTTATCTGCTACAAAGTTTATATAGCAAAATATCCTTTTTGGAATCAAATATGGTATTTTTTTACTATGCTTGACTAATGTTATATGGGTGAATGACGGATAAGGATTTAAAATGTGAAAAAAAATAAAACTGGCTAAAAATTTAAATGTTAGGACTTTCTATACTTATTACAGTGTTGTGTATGTAATGCAATGATATTTACACATTTCAAGAATGTAATTAACCTTTTTTTTTGATGAATCAGATCTTTTTCCTCATGAAAATGTCATTCCTGGGTAACGTAATGAATTTTTTAATTAATTACATTTCTACCATTGTTGGCATATACAAATGCACTGATCTCCATATTTGGAGCTCAACAAACAATTAGTGCTCAGAAAACTACATTTTAATCACAATTAATATAATCAATTTGGGATTTCATATAGACACAGGCTCATTTTGGGCTGCTGCTAATTCAAAATTCAGAACCAAATAAAAAAAAAAAACTGGAAAATGTTTAAAAATGTTTTCCAATAAAGTAAATAAGACTTGTTTTATCATTAACTCAACAAAAAACTGAATTTTGTAATCTAACACACAAATATGGGTTAATTGAATTGCCCGTGTCATTGTTAGCCAGAAGGACATACTGTTAGACGGAATGACATTCTGCCATATTTTTCAGGATTACCATAAAAACCATCATCAGTATAATTTTTCTTTCCAACAATCAAATTTGAAACTAAGTAAGATACACTTGACAGTTGCAAAACTCACAGTTTTTAATGATTTAAAAAAAGTACAACAGGCTTTTTGGGAACTGGTCTTGATTTGTAGTAGCTACACACAATAATAATAATAATAATGAGTATTAGATGTGTCACGCGGGTGTGCAGGACGAGACGAGACGATAGACGAGATTAACAATCAACAATAAATTTAATAGAATTCTCCAAGATGAACAAGGCAGGAACAGGCAGGAACACAGAGGGCTTTCACACACATCCAGATAACGTTAAAGACCGACAAAAGACTAAACTCAAAGACAGACTTATAAAGGCAAACTAATCAAGAAAACACAGGTGATACAGATGACACTAACGAAGACTAATCATAGGGCTAAACCAAATCACAACAGAATGGCAGGGGGAGACAATGGGTGAAACCAATGACAGACAGGGTTGTGACATCACGCCCCCCTCCGGAAAGGCGCGTCCTCGCGCCGTGGAAAAAACGAGAGGGGCGGAACAACAGAGTACATAAGGGAGGAGGCTTGGGCGGAGGACGGTACCCCTGGAGGGGGACAACAAACAAAGTCATGAGAGTCCAGGGGGGGCGACGAAGGTGGGAGGAGCCAGGGAGGAAACAGGAGGGACCTGAAGCAGGAAGAACTGACCCAGACCACAGCCATGATGACGGCCCACGGTGGAGCCGACGGAGGGAGGAGCCATGGTGGAGGAAGGCGTGCCGACTCCATGGGGCCGACCGACAGAGGCGGAGCAGATGGCGGAGGAGCCCGAGGCGGAGACGGAGAGCCGATGATCCGGGGTGACGCCGAGGATCCGGAGGGCCAAGGTGGAACAGGCTCTGGCGCCCGAGGCGGAGGCGGAGTCCCGGAGATCCGCGGCGGAGCCGGAGCGACAGAGGATGGAGGCTGTGCCCGCAGGAAGGAGGAGTCCCAAGGAGCCGGTGGGACGGCGCGACGAGGCACAGCCGGAGGAGCAGAGTCCTGAGGAGCCGATGGGGTGACGACTGACCAGGGCGGAGCCGGAAAGACGATGGAGCCCGGTGGAGCTGGTGGATCGACGGGCGACGGTGGAGAGGAGGGCGTCGAGAGCCGTGGTGGAACCGCGGGGTCGAAGGGCCGAGGCGGAGTCCAGGACTCGGAGGCTGGAGGCGGAGCTGAGGAATCCTCCAGCCGAGACGCCGATGGAAGCTGGCAGTCCCGCGGCGAGCCCACTGCACAGGTGGATGACTGAGGGTGAGCAGGGGGACTGACAGGTGATAGCGGAGATTCTGGAAGGCTGGGCGAAATCAGCGATGACTCTGGACGACTGGACGGAACCAGCGGAGATTCAGGACGGCTGGACGGGACCAGCGGAGATTCAGGATGGCTGGACGGGACCAGCGGAGACTCAGGATGGCTGGACGGGACCAGCGGAGACTCAGGCATAGGCAGAAGAGGGCGGGTGGGTGGGAAGTTCAGGCAGGTCAGTGGTTCTGTGGAAAAGTCTATTAAGTCCCCAGAGTGTTGCTCATTCTCACCCCCAGTGGTGGTGCAGTGGGCAGGGCTCTCTGTAGCCCTCTCTTGCTCCACGTCGTACTCCACCGTCGCGGATGTAGCAGTCGGCTCTCGCACCTGGTCCGATGGGTCCGGCTCTGGCTCTGTCGCTCTCGGCTCGGGCTCTCCATCGTCGGTGGGCTCGGGCTGCAACTCCGCTTGTCGGGGTGATGTTGGGCTGGGTTCTGGGTCTGGAGTGGGGCTGGTGTCATCCTTCGCGGTCAACGAAGCTCTGCTGGACACCAGCACCCACTCGATGTAGTCGGCGAGGCTCTCTCGAGGACCCTCCCCGGACAGCTGCCTCTGGATGTTATCATTAAGTCCCACGCGGTAGAACGTGCATAGGCAACTGTCCGGGTAGTGCGTAAACGGGGCGAGGAATATAAAGTCTCTGGTGTGGTCCTCGAGAGAGCGGTTCCCCTGCTTCAGGAGGAGGATGAGGACGGCGGGATCATTCATGACGGGGGAGAAAAAAAAAAATAAACTAAACACTGATACAAAAAAAACGGAAAATAAACGCAGGGGAAGACGCCGTGAATTTTTTTTTTTTTTTGGTCGGTCTTTCTGTCACGCGGGTGTGCAGGACGAGACGAGACGATAGACGAGATTAACAATCAACAATAAATTTAATAGAATTCTCCAAGATGAACAAGGCAGGAACAGGCAGGAACACAGAGGGCTTTCACACACATCCAGATAACGTTAAAGACCGACAAAAGACTAAACTCAAAGACAGACTTATAAAGGCAAACTAATCAAGAAAACACAGGTGATACAGATGACACTAACGAAGACTAATCATAGGGCTAAACCAAATCACAACAGAATGGCAGGGGGAGACAATGGGTGAAACCAATGACAGACAGGGTTGTGACAAGATGCAGGTTGTAATCACACCAATTTCATTACAATCGTATTTTCTAAATATTACAGTAAATCTGTAAAATTATAATGCTTCATAAACAATGTCCAGGGGTATAGTGTATAATGTGTAATAACACATTACACCGCTAAAACATTTAGGCTTATTGCAAATGAGTGTGAACCTATTTCGATTAATATTTCAAGTTTGCTTGTTACTGACACATTATTGTTCCACTGAATCATCACCCTAATACCTTGCTCTCTTTTTACTAAGATACTCAGCCCTAGCTTCTGCATCTGTGTTTATTCTGGCTCTGAACCGTCTCTGCCTCTCTTTATTAGACAGAGGTATCTGGAAGAACAGAATTGACCTTAAAACACCAGAAACTATACAAAAGTTTTAAAATGGGTAACACTTTATAATAACGGCACGCTATTAATCATTAGTTAAACATTAGTAAACAGTTAATTCATCATTTATAAAGCATTAAAAGACATTAATAAGCAGTTTGTAAATACAGCTATAAATGCTTTATTCTTGATTTAAAAGCGTATCTATAATGTTTTTAATAATTGTATTTCCATACTTTAATTTCATACTTGTAGGTAGGCTTATAAATCAAGCATTAAAGGGATAGTTCACCCAATAAGGAAAATTTGATGTTTATCTGCTTACCCCCAGGTCATCCAAGATGTAGGTGACTTTGTTTCCTCAGAAAAACACAAACAAAGATTTTTAAAGAAAACTGGTGCAGTCTGCCAGCCTTATCATAGACGTAGATGGGCACCAAACCTTAAAAAGTAAACAAAAACATGCACAGACAAATCCAAATTACACCCTGCGGCTCGTGACGATACATTGATGTCTTAAGACACGAAACGATCGGTTTTTGTGAGAAACTGAACAGTATTTATATATTTTTTTACCTTTGATACACAGCCACGTCCATCTGTCATGAGCACGCACTCTGTCGTAGAATACGCAAACCCCGTAAGCGATCTGTCGCATGTATACGACACTCATTGTTTCCACAGTGCACAGAGATTGTGGGTATAGCGGCTAATCAAAATGGTAATTACTTGCGCTTATCCCGATTGTTCAAACTGATTTAAAGCTAAAAGATTACGTTTGCTCGTACAAACTCATCCGGGACTTTTCACTGATTTCCCCTTACGGCGTTTACGTATTCTACGCCACAGCGCTGCACATGTAACGTGACTGATGCCAAACTCGTGCTCAGGACAGATGGACGTGGCTGTGTATCAAAGGTAAAAAATGAGGTAAATACTGTTCAGTTGGTGCTCATCCACAACCATGATAAGGCTGGCAGACTGCACCGGTTTTTGTTAAAAATCTTCCTTTGTGTTTTTCTGAGGAAACAAAGTAACCTACATCTTGGATGCATTGGGGGTAAGCAGATAAACATCACATTTTCATTTTTGGGTGAACTACCCTTTAAGAATTTATAGCTGCATTTTAAATCGTAAATTTATTAATGAATTAACTGTTTAATGATGCTTAAATAATGATTAATAACGTGTAGTTATTATAAAGTATTACCAAATGTGGATATATTAATAATAATGATTACATTATTCATGATTTGACCATTAACATTACAAAAGTTCAATTCAATGATAATTAAATGTGAATCATATGAAATCAAGATGAATGACAGCAAAAATACGGCAAAAAACATACACTTATGTAAATAATGTTAATGTTAATAATATAACTATAATAACTATACTTAAAAGTTTACAAATGTTAATTAAAAACTAGATTGTTATGCTTATGTCATTCTGGATAACGGATGACATGTCCTGGCTAACAGAGTTTTTTTGTTATCCAAGAATGACATGTTGTTATCCAGGAATGACAAAACAAATATTTTTCTTTATAATCAGGCACTAATTTAACCACCTATGGAAAACTACAACTTAGCCATCATCGCTTTAAGGTAATCTTTTGGATCAAACAGATAGTTTTTTCATATAAAAACATTATAAATAGTTTGTCAGTGTTATCCAAAAGGACACATGATATTGCTACAAAGTGCATCAGTCACCGAAAAGGTCAAAATATCAACATTTTAAGAGACGCTTATTCACCTTTGCACTTGTTCTGGTGCTCCTTCAGGGTCTTCTTTTTGATACAATATTATGTCACATGACATACCACAATGCATTATGGTCTAAAATGGTCATTGATGTCTGTTATCCAGGAATGACATTACAGAAATCACAATTTGGGGACAAAAGTCTTTCTGTCATTAAAATGTAATTAAGCTTAGTATTATAACCATATTTGCAGGTATCGTTTAAAACATCAATACAATTATGCCCAAGTAGATTTTAAATATTTTTATTTTTATTATTTACATTTTTATTGTATTTTTGTACTCAGATTTTAAGCCGGGACAGTTACCCGGAATGACGTTTTATGACTTTTGAGCTCAATAGTTCCTTAAAGATTAATTATTTATAATAAATTCTCACAAGAGTAATTAAAGAGGGGAAAGTTGAGTCATTTAATGAAATGCATTTAAAAATGTATACATTTTTAATATTATGAATTTGCTTTGGACACCAGAATTGACATGCCACGTCATTGACCCATATATTAATGTATCCTGCATAACATAATCTCAGAAGATGCCCAGAAGATGCCTATTTCTGTGCATTAAACAGGTCAGAAGCGGTTAAACACTAGTTTGGACTAAGCCTTTTTACTTATTTATTTTTTGTATTTTTATTTATTTATTTATAGAAGACCATTTTCGCCACTGAATAAAGAATAAAAAAGGTACTTGCAACTTTTTATCTCACAATTCTGACTTTTTTTCACAAATCCTAGATGTATCAGACAGTTATGAAGTTAGAATTTTAAGATACAAACTCACAATTCTGACTTTTGTTTCTCAGCACTGCATGATATAAACTTATTATAAAGTCAGAATTGTGGGATATAAGCTCACAATTGTGAAGAAAAAAAAACATTCTTTAAATGGTTAGTTACAGATTTCCACTCTGATTTCCACATCTTCTATCAATTTTCATTTCAGTAAGTGACTCATATGCTGATACATTAGTTAATTCAGTGAAGGATTCGCTAGATGGATTTAAACCAAGTCTTCTAAACGGTTCATTAAAAGAACCAACTCATAAGACTCAACTACACCGATTGTGCTGTACTTTTCCTTATGCATTCAGCCTGTGCAGTAATTGCTTTTTTAACAGGTTTTGTCTGAAATGAGTTAATAAATTGAAAATTGTTATAATGTCTACACTGCAAAAAATGCTTTTCTAGCTTAGATTTTTCGTCTTGTTTCCAGCCAAAATATCTAAAAATTCTTAAATCAAGAAGGATTTTCTAGACAAGTAAAAATTATTTTCTTTTTTTCAGAAAAAAATAGTCAAAATTAAGTGAGTTTTTGCTTAGAACAAGCAAAATAATCTGCCAATGGGGTGAGAAAAAAAATCTTATTTCAAACAGAAAACAAGATTATTTTTCTTACCCCATTGGCAGATTATTTTGCTTGTTTCAAGCAAAAATGCATTTAATTTTGACCTTTTTTTCTGAAAACTAGACAATAATTTTTACTCATCTAGAAAACTCTTCTTGATTTAAGAATTTTTAGATATTTTGGCTGGAAAAAAGATAAAAAATCTAAGCTAGAAAAGCATTTTTTGCAGTGTAATTGTGAGGAGGAAAAACTGATATTGTGATGGCAAATGCCTGAAAAGTCATGGAAACACATTGGTCAGAAGTGTTTGAGTTAATCATTCCACTATTAAGATCTGTTTTTCAGATGTGCATCCAGCTAATACTGATATCCGTAATTATGTCTCCAATCCAAACCCATGTGTGGGTTAAATAACAGCACATCTCTGACTTCCGGTAATTTCCTAAAGCTGGCGGCCCCCTTTTATTACCTTTTGTTCTTTTTCCCTCCATTTTTATTTATTAGCTTAGTGCTTTTGTTCTTTCGTGTAATGTCCGCATTTCATTTTATTTTAATTCATACGCGGCCATTAAAGGTAATGGTGCCGTTTCTAATTGCCGGCTGTCCTGTGATTATTCTTGTGTGGAGGGATTTTTGAGAAGTGCTGAGGGAGAGAGTCCATTGAGGGTCCTCTCAACTGACTGCAAATTTTAATCAGTCCAATTATTCTGCTTACATAAAACTCTAAACTATGCTAATGCTATTGTAGTGCTTGTACGGCCCATTATCAACTGGCTACAAAAGGATGGGTGGTTAGACCAGAGGAGGAACAGCCACTAATATCTGTTTTAGAATTTAAAAGTATGTTGATAGACACGACATGATTGATAAGTTTTGTCCTCGAGGTCAGGAGCGTGTGACATCAGCTAACAATAGCAGTTCAAGAGACAAAAGAGCAGGGGCTTTTGTTTTGTTTTCCAGTCCATTTCTGGACCTAGTGCTCTTAGTTTTTTGAACTACTTGGAGTAAAAACAAAGCTCGGCAGCAGAAAATAAGTAACAAGCAATTATAATATACAAACTACTTCCATTTGCTAACTTGTTGTGGTGTTTTAACTTTGGGCTCTTTTATGTCCCATGCAGGTGTTGATTTCGAAGGTTACATCAAAACTGACCTGGGAACTTTTTCCAAGCCTTCATTATTTATTTTGCTACCTTTAAAGTGGCTATTGTGTATTTTGGGACTGCGTTGTTTGACTCTTGTCCCCGGTCCGTGTACCTACGTATAATTGGTTTTCTCGATTTTGTTTTTAAAACAAACAAACGAATAAATGATTGGTTTATGCAATATTTACATTTTCTTGAGAACACAAAAACGAATTTCATTCATATTTTCAATTTTGTTTTCATTACACGTCGTTCAAATGCAGATATTAAAAAGTCAACAAAACCAAATCGAAAAATTAAAGTTTTTTTGAACAAAGCGCGTTTTAGTACACCGGAAGCTCTCTGCTGCCACTTTCACTTGAGACGGGCGTAAACATACGGAGCCCGCAGCGTCACCTGCAGGAGAAAAATAATCAATCCGTGGCGAAGGTTTTGCAAATTGTCCCCTGAGTTTATAAACCGTTTCTGAAAAACGATAGAGTTTGGAGAGGAGAAGGTAAAAAGCAATACAAAACTGTACCGGTGATGTTAATGATTTTGCTTTCAAACTGAATGCAATGTAATAATATATATTTATTAATAACATTAACATCATGCATCTAACTCTGGGTGAAAAGCTTATAATACAATCACTAAAATATGTCGTCATAAGAATGAATAGTTTGCAAACACATTTCTAGGTTATTTAAAAATAAAACATTCATGAATTATTGTATTAGAAACATTTTACTGTCTTAAGTGCACTCATTTATTAGCCTATAAATTAAAATAATAATAATTATTATTAGTAGTATTATTTACGGTGACGCAAACAGCTTATATGCTGTTTCAGCTATTAAAATAGTTCAGGAAAGTGGTTGCTTCATTTAGTTTTTTTATTAAATTAATTTAGAAAAATGTTTAGAGCATTTTATTGTTCGTTCAATATAAGTTTTTTTTTTTTTAAGCAACAACCAAGCAGCCAGCGACAGACAGTGAGTTGATCATAGCCTGTGTTTGATCAGTTTTGCCTTCTCAAATCATCACGACTTGCCTACAATAAAATCTATAGGCCTAAAAGGGTTCAAGTATAAAACAATGTTAATTTCAACAATAAACTAATATAAAAGTGTTTATATTCACCGCCTGTGTTTTATCCTATTGGTAATTATTGTAAAATAAAGGCTAAAACGCTTGTGTTTTCTGAGTCAGTGTCGCAAGGATGAAGTTGCCAATCGCCATTTCCTCTTTGGACGCTTTTAGAGAGAAATTAATCTTTACAGACTACATAATGAAATAGTTTTTGTTTTTGATTTGTTCTATTTCGTTAAGTAATAATTTAAAGCTTTCTATAAATACATGTATCTTGTCTGTGAATTATGTATTCGCTGAGTTTTGCTGAGAATAACTCCTATTGAGATGACATGAGGGGTCATGTTTGTTTTCAACGTTTCAAGCACCGTTTGCAACGTTTTGTTGATATTGTGAGTGCACACAAATAAAAGTAGACCCTTTACAGTTTCGAATAATGTATTACTCGTACCTTTATGAGCAAAAATAACGGAATATTTTAAATTGTTTCCACTGCAAAAATGCAAGTGATTGTGCTGGCGCCTCCATGTCCTGCAAAGAGGCTCTCCGTACGATTGCATTTGTGCCTAATAGCGCACATTTATATTATTTTAACGTTGAAATTAACATTGTTTTATACTTTAACTCTTTTAGGCCTAGATCTATATTTATTTTAGGCAAGTCGTGATTATCTGAGAAGGCAAAATTGATCAAACACAATATGATCAACTCATTCTCTGCCGCTTGCCGCTTGGTCGTTACTTTAAAAATCAAAAACTTATATTTAACGAACGAAAAAATGCTCCAAACGTTTTTTCTAAATTAACTTAATAAAAACGAAACGAAATATAATCACTTTGCGTTACATACAAAACTAGACTATTTTAATAGCTGAAACAATACGCAGTTTCGTGAGAAGAGGGGAAAAAGACGTCGGGTTTGGGTCGGATTGGGGCCCATTACTGAATTCTGATAAACTCGGGCCAGCATCTAGGGCTAGGGCCTGGATTTGTAATTATTATAATTATTATAGACTAAATAAATGGGTGCACTTAAGACAGTAAACTGTTTATTATAATGAATGCTTTATTTTTAAATAACCTTTTACAGCTTTAGAAATGTGTTATACTATTCATTCTGAACACGTAGACTAATCTTGGCGATTTTATTATAAGCTTTTCACCCAGAGTTAGATGCATGCTTCACTGTTAGGCTAATGTTATTATTAAATAAGCAAATCCCAAACCCTTGGGAACTGATTGCGAAAGCGTGCGCACTGTTTATGAATTTGTGGGTAGGGATTCAAAATCCGAAGGCACGGTTTACAAAATCTGAGCGCACAGATTGGAAATTCGTGGGTACGGTTTGTTATTCCGTGGGCACGATTTATTAAACCGAGGGAACAGTTTAAGAATTCGTGAATACGGTTTATAAACTCAGGGGACAATTTGCAAAACCTTCGCCACGGATTGATTATTTTTCTCCTGCAGGTGACGCTGCGGGCTCCGTATGTTTACGCCCGTCTCAAGTGAAAGTGGCAGCAGAGAGCTTCCGGTGTACTAAAACGCGCTTTGTTCAAAAAAACTTTAATTTTTCGATTTGGTTTTGTTGACTTTTTAATATCTGCATTTGAACGACGTGTAATGAAAACAAAATTGAAAATATGAATGAAATTCGTTTTTGTGTTCCCGAGAAAATGTAAATATTGCATAAACCAATCATTTATTCGTTTGTTTGTTTTGAAAACAAAAACGAGAAAACCAATTATACGTAGGTACACGGACCTGTCCCAGACCTTGGTTTTAAATCTCAAACTTTAAAAATAGGATAAAAACAATAAAATAAACACAAACCATTCCACATTTAAATGTCAAAATGAAAACATACTACTGTTTCCACCACAATTTTACTACTAAAGTTTTTTTTTCAGATGTTAGTGTACTTGATTACAAAGTAAACAATAGCTATGTTTTCCATCAGCCTGTTTTTATGCGTATTTTGTAGCATCGCATCAGAAACGAGAAAAATATAACATTGGCTTGAGGTGGTTCTTGACTTGTGCTAAAAAAGGTTAATGCAAATAATGGGAGATAGAAACGCATTTGTTGAATAAATTCCTCAATAAGCATTAAAAAGTCATGTGACTTTAAAAGCAATGACTGCATTTATTGTGTTCACTCTGAGGTGCAAGTAATTTATTATATATGAAATTATTATATTCAGTGGCTTCTCCCACTTTTTCACCTTCTTTCCAAGTTTGGATGGAAGCCCAGCTACTGACAGTGAAGTAATGTTTGACCAAATAACAAGTTTCTAAATAATATTTACTTATAACAGATTATTTTATTGTGTTGTTATTTCCAAGCTATAATTTCACTTTGAAAATGGCTTTAAAGGAGAAGTTCACTCACTCCCTTGTCATCCAAAATGTTCATGTCTTTCTTTCTTCAGCCGTAAAGACATTTTTGAGGAAAACCTTTCAGGATTTCTCTCCATATAGTGGACTTCTATGGTGCCTCCAATTTTGAACTTCCAAAGTGAGTTTAAATGCAGCTTCAAAGGGCTCTAAACAATCCCAGCCGAGGAAGAAAGGTCTTATCTAGTGAAACGATCGGTTATTATCTAAAAAAAATTACAATTTATATACTTTTTAACCTCAAATGCTTGTCTTGTCTAGCTCTGCGTGAACTCTGTGTATTTTGGTTCGAAACAGTTAGGGTATGTTGAAAAACTCCCATCTCATTTTCTCCTCCAACTTCAAAATCATCCTATATCGCTGTTTTGGGAGATGGAAATGCGTTTGCCGGATATTTTCCTCCATACGCATAAGAAAAGTAATGTTTGACCAAATAACAAGTTTCTAAATAATAATAGAATATTTTATTGTTATCATTTCCGATCAAGCTGTAACTTCACTTTGAAATTGTCTATAAAGAAGTTCAATTCCAGAACAAAAATTTAGAATTTACTCACCCCCTTGTCATCCAAGATGTTCATGTCTTTCTTTCTTTAGCCGTAAAGAAATTGTTTTTTGAGGAAAACATTTCAGAATTTCTCTCCATATAGTGGACTTCTATGTGCCTGCGAGTTTGAACTTCCAAAGTGAGTTTAAATGCAGCTTCAAAGGGCTCTAGACGATCCCAGCCGAGGAAGAAGGGTCTTATCTAGTGAAATGGTCGGTTATTTTCTGAAAAAAAAATTACAATTTATATACTTTTTAACCAATTTCAAAATCGTCCTACATTGCTGTTTTACCTTTTTTTTTTTTTTTAAAGGGTGTTTGATCATCTTTGCACGTTCACTTTGTAAACACTGGGTCAGTACTTCTGCAGGGATGTAGGATGATTTTGAAGTTGGAGGAGAAAATTAGATTTTCGACATACCCTAACTGTATTGAACCAGAATACACAGTACACAACAGAGCTAGACAAGATAAGCATTTGAGGTAAAAAAAAAAAAAAAAAAGTATATAAATTGTGCATTTTTAGAAAACTAATTGTTTCGCTAGATAAGACACTTCTTCCTCGGCTGGGATCGTTTAGAACCCATTGAAGCTGCATTGAAACTGCATTTTAGAAGTTCAAACCGTAACACTTTACAATAAGGTTCATTAGTTAAACATTAGTTAATGTATTAACTAACATGAACTAACCATGAGCAATACATTTGTTACTGTATTTACTAATCTTTATTAACATTAGTTAACAGAAATATAGTTGTTCATTCACACTTTGTTCATGTTAGTTCACACTCCATTAACTAATGTTAACAACATTTTAATAATGTATTAGTAAATGTTGAAATTAACATTAAGAAAGATTAATAAATGCTGTATAAGTGCAGTTCATTATTAGTTCATGTTAACTAATGTGGTTAACTAATGTTAACTAATGAACCTTATTGTAAAGTGTTACCGTTCAAACTTGCAGGCACCATACAAGTCCACTATATGGAGAGAAATCCTGAAATGTTTTCCTAAAATAACAGACAAAGACATAAACATCTTGACAAGGGGGTGAGTAAATTATATGTAAATGTTTGTTCTGGAAGTGAACTTTAACAATGCTTAAAAAAAATGTCGGTTTTCACACACACACACACACACACAAAAAGGTGTTCCTAGAAAGAGCCTGTCAGTGAATAGTTCTTATACAACAAAACATTTTTTGTCTTAGTGTGAAAACATTTTAATAATCTAAAGAGCATTTTTATCCGTGCAATGGAAATTTTCCCTAGATGTTCAAGTTTCTTCATAAAACCAAATATGCCCATGAAGGATTTCTAAGAGTCAGGCTTTTGATTCCCAAAATGTTTGAAATGTCATTTCCACCATATGCTATCGAACACAAAACATAATTTCGATGTGGTGGAAATTCCACTTCACTTACACATCTTCTCTGATGCATGAATCTACACTGCTGAACATTGTTAGTAGACAAATTAAACGAGTGAAGAGTGTGAAATCTGTGTTTTAAGAGAGTCTACAGTTCTGAACGAGGCCATAGTTGAAGAAACACTTTTATACGGACAGTCAACAGCACTGAACATCTTGATTCAATAACATTCTTCAAGTGAAGCCGTTTCAGAGAAGATCATTAGGATGCATTGAACATCACAAAGAGCGTACTCAGTACAGAGTCTTACATCAGTGACGATCAGCAAGTGGCAGATTATGGAAATGCTCGCGAGTGGCGTTGTGTGATGATTATGCGTGGGCTTTTCACCTCGTTCCTCTGGCTCATTGAGGTCCACTTAGCAGCCTCATCAATCTGTTCCCAGACAACCCTTTCCACCCTCACTCCTGGGGCTCACAAGGGCTTTCTTGGACATTTGAATCATTAAGCCTGGCTTTCTTCTACCCTGCCGTCACGAGTCAAATCTCCTCTTCAGCTTATGCGAGTTTGCGCTGACACTGAAGGGGGTTTGAGAGGGAGAATGACTTGTTTTTAACGGCAAACAAGGGCCGTCCACTCTTCAAAAGCTGTAGAACAATTGGTAGAGGTGGACAATAGAGAAACCTTCATTCAGATCATCCAGAGGATCAACCAGTTGTTTGAATCCAATTGAGGTTTTTCAATACGCAAGGCCTTGTTTGTGCAAGTTGAGTTTAGAGTAAGGTTAATAGACAGAAAAGTGAAAATATTAACCTAGCAAAATGCACTTCTAGTAAGGTTATATGTGACCCTGGACCACAAAACCAGTCTTAAGTCGCTGGGGTTTATTTGTAGCAATAGCCAAAAATACATTGCATGGGTCAAAATTATTGATTTTTCTTTTATGCCAAAAATCATTAGGAAATTAAGTAAAGATCATGTTCCATGAAGATTTTTTGTAAAATTCCTACTGTAAATATATCAAAATGTAATTATTGATTTGTAAAATGCATTGCTAAGAACTTAATTTGGACAACTTTAAAGGTGATTTTCTCAGTATTTTGATTTTTTTGCATGCTCAGATTCCTGATTTTCAAATAGATGTATCTCGGTCAAATATTGTCCTATCATAACAAACCATACATCAATAGAAAGCTTATTTATTGAGCTTTCATATGATGTATAAATCTCAGTTTTGTCAAATTTAACCTTATGACTGGTTTTGTGGTCCAGGGTCACATATATCAGTTTTTCCCCCTGATTTACTTGACTGAAAGTTGAAATATTAAGTAAGAAATTTACATTAGATACAATACTAGATTAAATAAATGTCACAAATTATATTTTATCTTTACCCCTCTCTCTTTGCATCACTAATACTTTTTTAATACATTTTTTTCTTCTCAGATAAATACTATGGTGACACTAAGACGCATTTTGTTGTTGCACGTTTGGTGATGCAGATTCAAAGTTGTGAAAATGTGTTATTAGGTTTCAAAATAACCAAAAAACCTGGCACATTAAGTAATGAGATAAAACATTAAAATCCTTGTAAATACCTTTTTGAAACTTGAAAAACACATTTGGCTAATTAACACTTTGCAAATTCTGTGAAGTTGCTTTGAAACGATATGCATTGTGAAAAGTGCTGTACAAATAAGCTTAGATTATTTTTTTGAATTTGATTGAAAAGATAGATAGGTGGATAGATAGTAACCACCAGTCAAACGTTTTCAAACCGTAAGATTTTTTTAAATAACTGTTTTCAATTTGAATATATTTTAAAATGTAATTTGTTCCTGTGATTTCAAAGCTGAATTTTTAGTGTCATTACTCAAGTCACGTGATCCTTCAGAAGTCATTATTATTATGTTGAAAACAGCTGAGAATTTTTTTGGTTTTTTGATTCATAGGAAGTTCAGAAGACCAGCCTTTCTCTAAAATAGAAACCTTTTGTAACATTATAAATGTCTTTATCATCATTTTTGATCAATTTAAAGCGTCCTTGCTAAATAAAAGTATGAATTTCTATAATCCTCTCCCCCTTTTTATTTCAGATAAATGCTGATCTTTGGATCTTTCTATTCATCAAAAAATCCTGAAATAATGTACTCAACTGTTTTAAATATTAATGATAATAATAATAATAATAATAAATGTTCAGCATATTAGAATGATTCCTGAAAGATCATGTGACACTGAAGACTCGAGTAATGATGCTGAAAATTTAGCTTTGATCACAGGAATAAATTACATTTTAAAATATATTCAAATAGAAAGCTTTTTTTTTAAATAGTAAAAATATTTCACAATATTACTGCTTTTGCTGCATTTTGGATGAAATAAATGCATGCTTGGTGAGCAGAAGAGAATTATTTCAAATCTTTTAAAATCTTGCTGTTCAAAAACTTTTGACTGGTAGTGTATATATATATTTTTTTTTTATTTTGATTTAATTTGATTTTAGATTAATAAGCATTAATAGCAAGCACTGATGATTTAATCACGTTTAGACGAAAATGTATAAGGAGAGTAAATGGGGTTAGTTTCGAGTTTGGTTCACCAAAAAATGAAAACAAATAAATGCAGGTTTGGTGAGCTTTAAAAACATTGAAAATCTTACTGTTCAAAAACTTTTGAACTGGTAGTGTGTGATATACATGATCATAAGCTGCTATATTATTAAATAGTCTTTATGTGGATAATGAACATTTTTTGAAGATTCTGAAGTACCTCCTTTAAAAAAAACATTTATTAGTATTTATTTATTTTGTACCCTTGTTTGCAGAACATTTCAGCCATATAATCCACCACGGATCTCAGAGAGCACAGTTTAATGAACCATGCATGGAAGAGGGAGGATGTGCTTGATGGCATCTGACCGCCCATGTAAAGTCCCTGTGCTGAAGGTCCAGAATCTTCCATCCCCAGCGCACAGCAGGCCAGCTGATTCCCAGCCCAGCGGGAGTCCAACTGAAGCCAAGACATTGTTCATGAACCAGCAAGCATCATGTGGCCCTCCTTCCCAAGAGCTTGTCTCCAGCTGAGAGAAGATACCGCTGCTACTTAGCATAATGCTTCGCTTTACGGTAAAATGTGGGGGAGGTTTGCGTCTACTGTTGAGGAGTGTTCTTGGTTTACCCATCAAATAATAGGTGGACAATCGCTGTCAGTGTGCATTCAATTCATGTCACACTCTGTGAACGAGGTTGACTGTTTACACGGGGTTGTGAGGCGTAAAGGTCTATTCACACAAAAAGAACAACATTAATCATTCCAAAAAATTTTGACTTTGGACTTTTCACACTGAGCACATTTTGAACTTTCATCAAGCTCCTCAGAAGTTTGTGTACCTGAAAGAAAGTGATTTTGTGTGAATAGAAAACAATGTTTTAGCAGTCTAACACTACACTGCAAAAATGATTTTCTGAGGTTTTAGAAGAAAATACTATTCCATTCTTTCTACTTCACAATTTCACATTTTAATTTGTGTTACTTACTGCTTTTTCATAATTATTTGCAAAATTTTATAGCATTTTTTTTTATTATTGTTTTAAGTATACAGAGAACATAGCCTATACAATTGTATACTGCAAATGTAAGTGTAGACAACAAAGTTACCATCTATCTTTTGAGAATATTGTAATTAACTGACTACATATGACATACCCATACACGCACATTCTACCAAACATACACATACATACATACATACATACATACATACATACAGGGGTTGGACAAAAAAACTGAAACACCTGGTTTTAGACCACAGTTAGTATGGTGTTGGGCCTCCTTTTTTTGGCCAATAGAGCATTTCGTCTTTGGAATTGTCATATACAAGTCCTGCACAGTTGCCAAAGGCATTTTGAGCCATTCTCCTCTTGCAGATCAGGGGTCAGGTCACTACATGATACTGGTGTAGGAAAATGTTATCTGACTCGCTCCTCCAAAACACCCCAAAGTGGCACAATAATATTCAGATCTGGTGACTATGCATGCCATGGGAGATGTCCAACTTCACTTTTCTTGTTCATAAGACCACTCTGTGGGGTTGGACAATGAAACTGAAACACTGGCCAATATAATGTTGGAGGTTTCATGGCTATATTTTTGCAGCCTGGTGGCCAATCTTCACTGATTGCACATTCCACCAGTAAGAACAGGTGTGAACGTTGACTATGTGCACCCAATGGTTCAGACATTGTACTCTGAAGGTGGTACCATGTATCAGGATGATAATGCACCAGTACACACAGCAAGACAGGTGACAGAGTGGTCTGATGAACAAGAAAAGTGAAGTTGACATCTCCCATGGCATGCATAGTCACCAGATCTGAATATTATTGTGCCACTTTGGGGTGTTTTGGAGGAGCGAGTCAGATAACATTTTCCTACACCAGTATCATGTAGTGACCTGACCCCTGATCTGCAAGAGGAGAATGGCTCAAAATGCCTTTGGCAACTGTGCAGGACTTGTATATGACAATTCCAAAGACGAAATGCTCTATTGGCCAAAAAAAGGAGGCCCAACACCATACTAACTGTGGTCTAAAACCAGGTGTTTCAGTTTTTTTGTCCAACCCCTGTACATACATACATACATACGTACACATACCCCCACATGATAAACATACCAATATATGTAAAGGTACATACCTCTTACACATACACATTTTACATGTCCACGCCAATCCCGTATACCCACAAATTCTTGAAGGCGTCGATTACAACCCAAATATGTCTCTTATTCCTTAACATTAACATAGACAACTAACTAAAAACTAAACAAAGGCGGTAATTCAATAACCTAATTGTCGGATATCTTACTGTTCTTTGTTGAAAAAATAATTAACAATATATACAATTATTTAAAACACATTTAAAATTATACTTCAAAATTGTTAATTAAGGATCTTATTGGATTCCAAATTCTTGTAAATATTTTTTGTCTATCTGTTGTATTATATCTCAGCTCTTCTAGGGGTGACACATAACTTAAGTCTCTTAGCCAAACGTCAAATACAGGCACAACTTCAGACTTCCATTTCTGTAAAATTGCCTTTTTTGCTAAGATCATGCATAAAGAAACAGCTTGTGACACAGATTTGCTTCCTATATCTGAGGTATCTCCAAAAATGCCCAATTTTGGCTCAGGTGGCAAATCGATTTTATATGCTTCTGAAATAAATCTGAATATACTTTGCCAGAATGGTCTAATTTTATGATATGTCCAAAATAGATGAGACAACATGCTGTCTGAGATTTTACATTTGTTACATATTGAAGATACATTTGAGAAAATCTTATGTAGTTTGGTCTTTGAATAATGAAGTCTATGAATAACGTTAAATTGGATCACACTATGCCTTGCGTTAATAGAGCATTCATGAATTTCATTGAGACAATTTTCCCATGACTCGCTAGACAATTCTATACCAAGTTCCTTTTCCCATTCTTTCTTAATATGATCAGTGCTTACATTCACCTTTTCCAATAGTAAAGCATAAAAGAAAGAAACAGCTCCTCTTTCTATTGGACTGCGATTACATAGAATTTCCAAATGGATGTGTAGTCATGTTTTCAAAACCAGTGAAATGTTTCCTAGTAAAATCTCTAATTTGTAAATTTTATAGCATTTTTAACAAGTAAAAATTGATTCACCGCCAATTACTTTTTTCAATGAAGCCATAATATTGAATGACAAAAGAATTTAAAGAGTGTAATTAGGGACGTCCTAGATGTTTATTGTATTTTTCTTGAAAATATGTTATATATAATTGTTGTATTATCATAAATATACAGTATCAGTCAAATGCTTTTGAACAGTAGTTTCTTTTTTTAAAGAATTCTCTTCTGCTCACCAAGCCTGCATTTATTTATCCAAAATACAGCAAAAGGCAATACTATTGTGAAATATTTTTTACTATTTAAAAGAACTGCTTTCGATTTGAATATATTTTAAAATGTAATTTATTTCTGTGATCAAAGCAACATTTTCAGCATTATTATTCCAGTCTTCAGTGCCACATGATCTTTCAGAAATCATTCTAATATGCTGATTGCTGTTCAAGAACCTTTTTATTATTATTTTCAATATTTAAAACAGCTGAGTAATTTTTTTCTTTTATGAATAGAAAGATCCAAAGATCAGCATTTATCTGAAATAAAAAGCTTTTGTAACATTATGCACTTTACCATTTAAAAGCTTGGAGTGAGTATTTTATTATTATACCAAACAATTTTAGAAATTAATACTTCTATTTAGCAAGGATGCTTTAAATTGAGCAAAAGTGATGATAAAGTAATTAAAAATGTTTCAAAAGATTCCCATTCCAGATAAATGCTGTTATTCTTCTGAACTTTTCATCCATTAAAGAAACCTAAAGAAAAAAAAAATCCGCTCAGCTGTTTCCAACAGAATAATAATAATAAATGTTTTTTGTGCAGCTAATCAGAATATTAGAATGATTTCTGAAGGATCATGTGACACTGAAGACTGAAGTAATGATGCTAAAGAAACAGCTTTGAAATCACAGGTATAAATTACTATTTTATTAAATTCAAATAGAAAACAATTATTTTAAGTAGTAAAAATATTGCTAATTTTTTACTGTTTTTGCTGTACTTTGGAACAAATAAATGCAGGCGTGGTGAGCAGAAGAGACTTAAAAAAAAACAAAAAATTTACTGTTCAAAAACTGTGTATTATTAGTTATATTATGTAACTGCATTAAATTATGGGGTTTTATTCCAATTAATTTTAGAAATTACTAAGAGAGAATCAGTTATCAAAATAGTTGCATTTGCAGCCCAAGTCGTCGGAGATCAGATTTTTTTTAGAGGCCACATGACAATTGAACAAAATGATTTCCTAGTTCAGAAAATGATCAAAGATTGCATATACGGATGTGTTTGAGGAATTTGCATTTTGAAAATCTTACATTTGAATGTAACTTTGCTCAAATGTTCAAAGGCTTGATCTTCTCACCTCTACTTTGCACTTGTGTGAAGAGAAAGAGAAGAAAACTAGAAACCAGAGTTAGTAATGTGACCAAAATGAACTGGATGCAAACTAAATCCCTTACAGGTGGATGTACTCAGGTGGCGCCTAAAACGGGAAACTTTATGGAGACCTTAGAGCAGAGCGCACTAATAAGAGCAGAGCCCAGTGTGTTCTTACCCAGATATGCCTCAGTACACAACATTAACAAGTAGGGTGGGTCTTCATAAATGGGGCGGCTGTAATATTTAACAACTTGCAGGTGTGGGACCAAATGGGTCTGTTTGTAGTGCAGCTTTGGCCCCTATGGCTTTGGTTCACATCAAAGTTGTTCGCTCTCATTTGGGCCTTTACCACACTAACTACAGTACCTCTTCCTACCGTCCACAAACACTCCAGCAACAGTGCTGCTCGTCTTTTATTGTCTCTTTCCTGTGTTTAGGTGGCGTTTTATTTGGCTGTTAAAACAACTGAAGTCGGATTTTGTCCATTTAGACATTTCAGCTGTGCTTTTTTAAAGTCTCTTAAGATTACCAAGGCTGCATTTACACTACCAGTCAAAAGTTTTTGAACAGTAAGATTTTTTTATGTTTTTAAAGAATTCTCTTCTGCTCACCAAGCCTGCAATTTTATAATCCAAAATACAGCAAAAATAGAAATATTTTTACTATTTAAAATAACAGCTTTCTATTGTAATATATTTTAAATGTAATTTATAAATGTGATCAAAGCTAAATAGCATCATTACTCCAGTCTTCAGTGTCCCATGAGCCTTCAGAAATCATTCTAATATGCTGATTTGCAGTTCAAGAAACATTTATTATTAATATTATTATTATTTAAAGCAGTTTTTTTTTCTTTTTTTAGGGTATTTGATGAAGAGAAATATCCAAAAATCAGCATTTAGCTGAAATAAAAAGCTTTGTAATATTATACACTATACCACTAAAAAGATTGCAGTCAGTATTTGTTTTTTGTTTTAGTTTTTTATTGGGAAAGAAATTGAGAAAAGAAATTCATACTTGCATTTATCAAGGCTGCTTTAAATTGATCAAAATTTATGCTAAAGACATTTATGATGTTACAAAAGATTTCTGTTTCAGATAAATGTTGTTCTTCTGAACCTTGTATTCATCAAAGAAACCTGAAAAATTCTACTCAGCTGTTTACAACAATAATAAATGTTTTTTTGAGCAGCAAATCAGAATATTAGAATGATTTTTCAAGGATCATGTGACTGGAGTAATAATGCTAAAATTCAGCTTTGAAATCACAGTAATAAATTACATTTTTAAATATATTCAAATAAAAAAAAAACAGTTATGTAGGACGATTTTGAAGTTTGTGAAGAAAACAAGATCACGCAGACTATGCATGTGCATCGCAGACAAGACAAGCATTTGAGGTTAAAAATTATATAAATTGTCAATTTGTCAAAAATAACCAATCGTTTCGCTAGATAAGACCCTTCTTCCTCAGCTGGGATCATTTAGAGCCCTTTGAAGCTGCATTTAAACTGCATTTTGGAAGTTCAAACTTGGGGGCACCATACATATCCATTATATGGAAAGAAATCCTGAAATTATCTGTACCATTTTGTAAAGAAATGATGTTTTTTGGGGAAAACATGTTAGGATTTCTCTCCATATAATGGACTTCTATGATGCCTCCGAGTTTGAACTTCCAAAATGCAGTTTAAATGCAGCTTCAAAGGGCTCTAAATGATCCCAGCTGAGGAAGAAGGGTCTTATCTAGCAAAACAATTGGTTATATTCTAAAAGCATTTACAATTTAAATACTTTTTAATCTCTAAACAGAGTACACACAAGACGAGCATTTGAGGTTAAAAAGTATATAAATTGTATTTTTTTTTATTTTTTTATTTTTTAATAGAAAATAACCAATCGTTTTGCTATATAAGACCCTTCTTTCCTCGGCTGTGATCGTTTAGAGCCGTTTGAAGCTGCATTTTGGAAGTTCAAACTCGGGAGCACCATAGAAGTCCACTCTATGGAGAGAAATCCTGAAATGTTTTCCTCAAAAAACATAATTTCCTTACGACTGAAGAAAGCAAGACATGAACATCTTGGATGACAAGGGGGTGAGTACATTATCTGTACATTTTTGTTTTGAACTTCACATTAAAGTGAACCACTTTCATTTTTGTGTGAGCTATCCCTTTAAGTCAATGTGCACTTCTGTTTCAAGCCAACTTTCATATTGCCTAACACAACAACTACAGAAAAAAAAACAGCATCTTTAAGTAGGTTTGTGCCCTTTATGTCTGTAATGGCATAAGTGCTATTTCAAAGCAAGCATCATTAGCTCTTACATGCACTATATTCTTTTTCATGTCAGTTAGTTCTGTCAATTGTTGCCACTTTTTTTTTTTGTACGTGACCAGATATTTGTGTGTTTTATCTACAGACTCTCTTTGACCTGCAGTAATGGACGCTTCTCTGCTCTTGTCAATTAGCCTTCATTTTCCTCTGCATGCTTTTATGCTGCCTCTAATGCATCTTAAACTACAGAAGTGGCTTCCACATCACAAGAACATCACTCCAGGTCAGTGACATCTTCAACCTGCGATTAGAGTAGACAGAGCATAAGTTTGAGAGGAAAACTATAAGACGGCTGCAGATGTGACATTTCAGAAACGCCTCAGAACAGGTTTCAGACTCATACTCTGTTCGGATTGATTTTGCTTCTACGTTATGATGCCTGATGCCGTATGAAATATATATGATGTGCATTCCGGTTGCTTCAAGTCAGTGATAACGTGATTGGCGTCTTTTGACCTTGGAATATAATATTTAAGTACTAGCTAACGATTGGAATCAGCAGGATTTGTTTGAGGTAAATAAAGGATCGCAGAAGGCTGAGGGTAAGTAAATGACTTCGGTGGAAGCTGGTGAAGTAATCAGAGCTGCGCGAGGAGAGACCACTTACCTTCTGTTCAGCCTGTCAACATGCACAGCATTTTGCGCAAGGGGGAGAAAGGTGGAGCTTGTTTTCAAGTGGGAAAACAAAGAGAGAAAGGGAAAGAAATCACAAAAACAACCCTCAGGGCTTCTTGAAACAACAACAGCATGCGAGGACCTTGACAGTTGGTGTGTTTGTGTATCTGCCAGCATGTCTGTATCCGACCGCTGCTGCAAACAAATGATCATCATTCGATACTTATTGAGCTGTTTGCAGCGTCAGGCCTGACTACTGGACGCACATTGATTTGAGTCCGAACGCGCGGCATCTATTTTTAATAAACTAGTTAGTCTGGTGGCATACAGCCACGTTTTTTTTTTTTTTTTTTAAGGTTTTTTTGAGATTATTTGTGTTTATCCAGTAAGCAGATGCTCACACGTATGTTAGGGATGATGCATAGTCAAAGTAAACCCAGACAAGATGATCAGTTCATCCTAAAAGGGTTTATTTTGCCATAATGTCTGACTGGAAATTGCATGGATTGCACAGCTATTTACCAATTGGGGTCAACAAGATTTTTTTTTTTTAAAGGAAATTTGCAAGATGCATTAAATCAGTCAAAAGTGACAGTAAATGCTTTTACATTTTTAAAAACAAATTCAAATAAATGCTGTTTTTACTTGTCATTAAAAGCTACTGAAAAAAAAATATTAAAAAACATATCAAAAAATTAAAAATAAGCAGCACCTGTTTTCAACATTAAGGCATTTTGATTTAATTATTTATCTTTTTTTCTTTTCTTTTTTTTTGGCGAGGAAAATCAGCATATTAGATAGATAGACAGACAGACAGACAGACAGACAGACAGACAGACAGACAGACAGACAGACAGACAGACAGATAGATAGATAGATAGATAGAGGCAAATCAGCCTATTAGAATGATTTCTGAAGGCTGGAGATTCAGTTTTGCATCACAGGAATAAATTACATTTTAAAATATATTCAAATAGAAAACAGTGATCTTAAACTGTAATCATATTTCACAATATTTCTATTTTACTGTACACAGATTGCACAGCTGTCAAATATGCATTACATCAATCAGAAGTGACAGTAAATACTTCCACATTAGTAAGAATTAGTAATCAAAGAAATATATATATATATATATATATATATATATATATATATATATAAGTACATGGATTGCACAGCTATTTACAAACTAATTAGATAAATAGACAAAATATTTTAATTGAGAAAATCACGGTTCAAAAGCTTGGGGTCAACAAGATTTTTTTATGAAAGAAATTAATAACTTTTGCAAAAGTAAAAACTTGTACATTATTAAGAACAACTTTTCATCAAAAACTGATGAGTAAAAAAAAATACATTAAGCAGCACCTGCTTTCAACATTATTTTATTTTATTTAGTTTGAGAGGCAAATATATAACTTTTGCAAAAGATGCGTTAAATCAATCAAAACTGTCATTAAATACTTCTACATTATTAAGAACAAATTCAGATGAATGCTGTTTTTTTTTTTTTTTTTTTTTTTTTTTACTTTTCATTAAAAGAGGCAAATCAGCATATTAGAATGATTTCTGAAGGCCGGAGGTTTAGTTTTGCATCACAGGAATAAATAATATTTTCAAATAGAAAACAATTATTTTAAATTGTTATAATATTTCACAATGTTTGTATTTTTACTATGTTTTTGATCAAATAAATGCAAACTTGGTAAGCATAAAATATATATTTCTTTGTAAATTTAAAATCTTAGCGATTCACATACTTTTGAATGGTATGAATGGTAGTGTAGGAAGAGACTGTGATGCAAGCAATAATTACTATTATTGTAGTAGTATTTTTAGTCTTTATTTGCAATTCTTATTTGTTTCTCGAAGCACATCCGAGATCTGACAGAATGCCGTAGTAATTGCAGCGCCGTTATTTGCTCGTCTCTGTGTGAGAGATGTCGAACTCTTAAACTTACAAAGGGAATGTGTTTGACTCTGATCAGGAGGAAAAGCAACAAAGAGCAAAGTTGCTTTCATCGTGGCGAGGAACACAACTCAACGCTCAAGGAATCTTTGTTTATCTGTGCCGCTCTAGGGAATTTGAAGTCATTGTAAAGCGGGGTCTCATTAACCAGTTCATGGTTTTAATGCACCACGTTCTTCCGCAAGTCGTTGCTTCTTCTATTCAAAAAATAATTTTTTGGCTTGTTTTGTGTATCTAAACAAGATCAGTTTACTTAAGAAGCATAATAAGACTGGTTTTGAGAAAATATCTTGGTATTAAGTTTATTTTTCTTACAGATTTTTATTAAACATTGGTAGATTCATTTTTGTGTGCTTTGAGATGATTTCTGTTTCAATTTGCAGCTCTATAGTTGTTAATGTACACTAATTTACGGTCATTTACTGATTGCATTTGGACTTCTACTGTATCAGCATTAACCAATTGAGCATATTTTACATTTCAGCCCCTCAGATCAGAACTATTTTGCAATACCATATATAACCACAACCTCCTGTTTCACAAATTATCCACACTTCTTATTATGTGCCGGCCTTCAAACTCAGTTGAAGGCCGGATTAGACAAAATGTCCCCTTTTGTGAGCTATTTTGTTATTTGTTAGAGAATAGAGAGTGCAAGCATAACACACAACAGCACTGACAAGAAAATGAAAAACAGTCACTCCTGGAGAACTTCAGCTTTAATAAGCCATCTTTAACAAAACATTAGCACAAATGAGGCCTAAAAAAAGAAACTGTCTGACTGTTCATGTTAATTACAGGCTTGCAGCATCAAATCAGTCCTAATATAGTTATATCTCATAATTATTCAGTCGAGACTTCACTAATTCACTTTTATTTTTAATATTTTTCTTTATACCTGTCCATGTTGTCTTTCTGGCTTCAGTGATTTGTGCAAACTTCAAAGCACACAAATTCACAAATATTTTTTAGTTTAGTTTAGCTGTGCATGCTTTTAAATATGAACAATAAAAAAGCCAAAAAAGAAACAGAAAGTGAAATGAAATCCATCCTAAATATTTAATTTTCACAAAATTATAGAAAAGAATATACAGTATATATTAAATTAAATAAATGTATATGATTACGTCAAACTAATACAAAAGTATAATCATAACAGCAACAAATATCAAAACCCCAAAATACATGAACAGCAGTACATGAGAAAAAAATGGACAGTTTTTCGTAACGTATTTATAATTTTTCCTCAGATCATCCCACAGGCCGGATTGGACTCCTGCACAGGACGTATTTGGCTCGCAGGTCGTGACTTTGACACCCCTGAAGCAGAACAATGCCAAGTGAGTAATCATTTCAGTGTCACTCTTTTATGCGTGACCTTAACTTTTGTTTCTATATTTTACACCTGCAGATTCATGGTCTATTTTGCAATAACATTGTCAGCACAACCTCCACACAGTATTTTTGTCTTGTTTTCCAGTATAAATACCTGAACATCTTAAATCAAGATTTACTTGAAAACTTGAAAAGCAAACTGAGATAAGATATTGAGTCTTGTTTTCTGTTTTCTGAAAATACGTATCATAGTTAAGTGAGTTTATGCTTAAAGGGATAGTTCACCTAAAAATGAAAATGACCCCATGTTATACTCACCCTCAAGCCATCCTAGGTGTAGATGACTTTCTTCTTGCAGACGAATACAATTAGAGTTATATTAAAAATATCCTGGCTCTTCCAAGCTGTATAATGGAAGTGAATGGGTGGTGAGATTACGAAGTCCAATAAAGTGCACCCGTCCATCATAAAAAGTGCCCCACATGGCTCCGGGGAGTTAATAAAGGCCTTCTGAAGGGAATCAATGCGTTTGTGTCAGATTTAAGTTATTTTGACCCAGCTGGTTGGGTTAAATGTTTTTACCTAACATTCTACACCGCAAAAAAAAATGCTTTTCTAGCTTAGATTTTTTGTCTTGTTTCCAGCCAAAATATCTAAAAAATCTTAAATCAAGAAGGATTTTCTAGACAAGTCAAAATTAAGTGAGTTTTTGCTTAGAACAAGCAAAATAATTTGCCAATGGGACAAGCAAAAAAATCTTATTTCAAACAGAAAACAAGATTATTTTTCTTACCCCATTGGCAGATTATTTGGCTTGTTTCAGGCAAAAATGCACTTAATTTTGACTTTTTTTTTCCTGAAAACAAGACAATAATTTTTACTCATCTAGAAAATCCTTCTTGATTTAAGAATTTTTAGATATTTTGGCTGGGAACAAGACAAAAAATCTAAGCTAGAAAAGCATTTTTTGCAGTGTAGGTTGTTTTATTTAAGTCAACTATTATAACTACTATAAATTCAGTATTATAACAATCTATTTGTGTTATGCACGGCTAAAGGTGTTTCCATCATGCGAAACAACCGCGGCTGAAGCAGCTAACTGACATCTCGTCCTTGTATGCTGCATTGCGCAAAATAATACACTCCAATAATACACTCCAGTCTTGTTTCCAGCCAAAATATCTAAAAATTCTTAAATCAAGAATGATTTTATAGATGAGTAAAAATGATTGTCTTGTTTTCAGAAAAACAGTGGAAAGAGCAAAACAAAACCAGCCACAAATAAGAAGTGCGAAATGAGAATTTGTAAAGAAAAATGACAGAGGATTTTGATACAAGCCAAGAGGAGACTGGTTTTCCTTTGCGAAACAAAGGAACTTTGCTTCTTTTGCTCCTGTAAACAAAACTTGGTTTTTGCAAAACTAACATATTCTCACCGGAGCTTAAGCTATGTCTATGTCCTACTTCATCTGCTGCAATGCCACGTGTTAATCTCTCATTAACACGTGAGCAACTATTGCGGAAGCTAGAAATTACAGTATATAGTGTTTAACAAACTGATATTTTTCTTACACAGATGCATCAATTAGCTTCAGAAGACCTTTATTTTCCACCTGGAGCTGTGTGGAGCACTTTCTATGGTGGATATATGCACTTTTTTGGACTTCTATTAGACTATTAAATAATTTTTCTGAGCAAAAAATAAATATCATACATTTTTCCTTAATTTACAGAAGACCCCACTAAAATGTCATTCAGTGTAACAATCTTGCCAGGCATATTTACAACAAAAATCAATTTATGACAATTTATACAATATTTTTCATACATATCACACACATTGGTTACTTTTCTAAAATTTATTTTGTAAAATATATTTTTACATTTTTTAAGATTTAGTGTTTAATGCATTGTGAGTGTTTTCTTCAACTTTCTCTCATTTAATTCACTGTACTGGATTTTCCAGTTTGTTTCCACTTTCTATGGTGGATTTATGCACTTTTTTGGACTTCTATTAGACTATAAAAAATCTACAGCCATTCACTGCCAATATAAAGCTTGGAAGAGCCAGGACATTTTTTAATATGACTCTAATTGTCTTCATCAGAAAATGTTTATGGGATGGTTTGAGGGTGAGTAAATAAAACGAGAAAAAGAAGTAAACTTAATTTAAACAGAAAACATGATTATTTTATATTATATTATTTAATTTTCATAAATTCTAACTGTTATTACTGTATGTACGGAAGTAAATGTATCTTGATGTAAGAATGTTTAGAAATTTCTATCAGCATACAGGGCAAAAATACTGAGCATGATAGTCATGTTTTGCATTCCAGTCAGGCTTTGTGTCCTGGAGCGGGACTTTCCTCCGCCGCTGTACCACTTGGCCCGGTGCAGATGTGCTGTGACACTGTTCCTGGCCAGCCAAGAATGACATCATCCACTTAGAGCCAACTGTACGGATTCACAGCCAACCCAGAGAGCTTTATTTATAGATGTCAGCGGTCCCCGCCCGGGCTGCACCACCACATGTTTACCGCCGAGCCAAGTTTGTTTTCATTCTCCCAGGCCCTACTGTAAGCACACACACTCCCTCTACAATATCCCCTGCGGCTGGAGAATACTGTACGCCAAGGAGAGGACGACATATTTGACCTCACTGGTCCCACTGCATAGGATGCTCACGTACACACGGGTGACACTGGGAAACGTGTTTGGGCTTGTTTAGACACAGTTTACTGACACAGCTGTACAGGTGTTGTCAAACCTGCACATATACAAAACATACAAACTCAGACATGCATATAAAGACTAAGCAGCATTGCTGTCTACTAACTGCCTAGGCAGCTGCTATATGAGCAGTGTTGTTTTCGTCAACGATGACGATGACGAAATCATTTCGTTGACGCCACTTTTTTTCATGACTATAACGAGACGATGACGAGATAAAAATGGCTCGTTGATGACTAAAACATGACGAGACGTGTGTGAGTTTTCGTTGACGAGACGAGAATAGACGAAAATGTTAGTGGGTGGTCCGTCAGACGTTTAAAATGCACGACATTTCCGCTTATTGTGCATGCCAATTAAAACTTAAAAAGTATCTGCCGCTATGGCAAGCCGTTTTAGCATTAAATACTCTTTGCTATACTAGTATGGCAAGCCGTTTTAGCATTCCATCCTTTTTTGTCTTTTATGTTCTAAAACATTCCTTCATTATTGTAATTATTGGTGAAAGTAGTCGATCCGGAAGCTCACATTGTGTTGAACTATAGATCTACTATTTTCAGAACTTATAAGTGTCACTACCTAACAGCAAAATACTTACTGACCTACATTAATTTGTATACTTTTTTCCCTTTTTTTTTGACTAAAACTAGACTAAAACCTTTTTGACTTTTCGTCGACTAAAATTGGACTAAAACTAAGAAGCATTTTAGTCCATAAGACTAAGACTAAATCTAAGATGGTTGTCAAAAACAACACTGTATGTGAGGCAGCATCCTAAATGGAACGTGATTTGGAACACTGTGTGACCTAGTGCTTTTAATGTTATGTGCATAATAAACTAACTTAATACTTCAAGCATAAAATTTAATAATGCAATATATAAAATATATTGATACAGTCAAACCAAAATGTATTCATACCTTTAACATTTCTTACATAATCAGTTTATTCGCTATAGTTTAGAAAATGGCAATAAAAGATAACAAGAACTGATAGAAAGGTATGGAATAGATTGTACGTTAGTATGACAATATTTACACAACAATCAATACTTTGTTGACCAGCTAGCAAGCAATGCTTAATTTTGTTCAGTCTGTTTTGTAAAAAGGTCACATTAGCAAGTAAAGAAAAAACACTTAAGGAAAACATGGTGAGGTCAAAGTGTCTGAATAAATTTTGGCCCCAAATTTTTTTACATTTTAGATTTTTTGGGTATAATATGTCATAGTTTGCTTTATTTTGCTATCCTCACTTACATAAATCAACTATAGTGTCCTCCAACCACTACTAAAAAATATCAGAAATTATATCTGGTGTCTGAATAATTTTTGGTTTGACTGTATATTAAAAAAAGTATCAGTGCCATTTTTATGAATGTTTAATTTATTAATATTTATAATTAAGAAGCATTTTATTTTTTAAAAATGAACGCTTTTTTTTAAAGATACATAGTATGTTACATATACAGATTTTTAAATGCATAAATATTTTGATACGTTATTTTTAAGTTTATTTAAATAAAAAAATCTCTTTTTTCTCTCTCTCTCTCTCTCTCTCTCTCTCTCTCTCTCTCTATATACACTCACAATGCATTAAACACTAAATCGTCAATTAAAAGAATATATTTTTGAAAATAAATTTTAAAACGCCACAAAAATAACCAATATGTATGCATTAAGTACACACATTCAAATCGATTAATTGATTTATATATATAGAGAGAGAGAGAGTCAAAGACAAAAAAGGGCTTAAGCATAAAAACAATGTGTAATACTGCTTAAAATTGTTGTTTTTAATACAAAAATTTTTTTAAACGTTGTCTGTTCAAATTAATTGCATTTTTGTTTTTGTTTTTCTGAGCAAAAATTAAATATCATACATTTCTCCTTAATTTACAGACACCCACTAAAATGTCATTCAGTGTAACAATCTTGTCAGGCATATTTACAACAAAAAATAAATTTATGACACAATTTATGCAATATTTTTATACATATCACACACATATTGGTTATTTTTCTAAAATGTATTTCCTAAAATATGTTTTTTAATTTTTAATGATTTAGTGTTTAATGCATTGTGAGTGTTTTCTTCAACTTTCTCTCAATTAATCCACTGTACTGGATCTGTTTTCATCCCTGAGCTTGTCGCATTTCATTATGGGCTTGCCTTCTCAGCTTGTACATTTTGCCTTTTTTAACATGCTTGTGATGTTTTTAGATGTTGTCAACATAGATTTTCAAACATCTCTCTTTAACAAACACTCATAAGTGCTCAAATACTATGCAAAGAGCTTCACATTTGTGCAGTCACATAAAACCTGTTGCATTGCATTGCTTCACCAACCAGAACCGTCATCACAGCTGCGTTGGTCGCCACAAACAGCCATTCCATGCAATCCAGCGCTGTGTTTAAGTAAAACCACATTATCGCAACCAATTAAAGACTTCCTCGCAGTTAAGAGGGCTGTGAAATCCGGCAACACGATCATGAATGTAAATATTTCCTCTGTCGCGTCATGTTAAGCGAAGAGTGGATTCTGGGAATCTGCGACTCATAGTTCATCCGTTAAACGCCGCTGATCAAAGTGTGAATACGAGCGGGGTGACGAGACCCCGAATGGTCCGTGTCAGCTTTAAAAGCCTAATTATTTCAGCCCACACTGCGCAGATCTGGCTCTGCCATAAGTCAAGGGTTGCACACTGCCTTTGGCCTCAAGTAGGTCATAATTTATCACTGTGAAGACACCTGGGACTGTTTGGATTCAAGCAGGTGACCACTTCTGTTATTAAAGCACAGTGGAACGTTTGATTTCATTAGTGCACTTCAACGTCTGTTCACGCACGTGTTCTCCAGAATAAACGCCACTAATGAAGTTCACATGAGGCTGAAGGAGTGTGACCCGTCTGTTCATAAAACATTTAATAACCTGCAATATTTCTTGTGTATTAAAGGCATAAGGAGGCATTAACTAAAGCAGAGATCAAAGTGTTGGAGGTGGGCCCGCCGAGCGATCGAGACTCAGGTGACACTCCTAAACGGCTTAGAGGAAGTGAGTGATGTGCCTTTTAGACGAGGCGGCATTCCTCAATGGAGTGTGTCTCGATAAAACGAGGTAGTGTGTGAGTTCTTAAGCATGCACACACACACACACACACACAGACACACGTAAGCGTAAGGGTTCAGGTCAGTCTCTGTTCTGGCTTCTTTACCTTGAGATATTTTTTTGTACGTGGGAGTGAAGCCCGAAGTCATCCGGCTTGGGTAGAAAGCGATCTGAACATCTCCTCGCTCCTATCTGAATGCTTTAGTCATGCTTTAAAGTACTTGCGTGTGAATATGTAGTGCTGTTTCACTGATCTGAGGTCATTTTCTGTTGTCTGCAGTGTCAGGCTGTTACTGGCTGCTGTCTGTAAGATGCATGTCTTTTGATGGAGTTCAGACTGGAGGTGGGTGATGTTCTCACAAAACTTCTGTACACATTCTGTGCCTTCTAGTTTGACCGAAGGGAGGAGAACAATCATGTCTTCTCAAAAAAGTCTTCATGAAATCAAAAAGGAACCTGTTTATTTAATACATGTCCCTGGTGTCTTTATAAATTATTCATGGTGCATTTCAAATAAAGGGAAATATTTTTAGATTTTTGTTTCAAAGTGCAGTAACTTGCTATGCTGTGCCTTTCCTTTACAGTCATGAATCTCTATTGCTTTTCAACTTCTTCTCTCTAAACAACAGATTCCATTCTGGTATGTATCGCACTCTTTTCACAATCACATATCACTCAGAAATATGCCAAATTACAGCAGTCAAACACTGTTGTCTTTTGTTGAACATTTGAACTGCTGTATTTGTGTCTTAAAGGTGCCATAGAATGCATTGATACAATATTTTAAATTGTTCTCTGATATCTACATACAAGGTATATGGCATAGGAAAGGGCAAAAATTCTCCAGGTCCATTTACAACCCTAGGATTTGTCCCTAGAAAGAAATGGTCTGTTATTGCCTTATTTGGAAGGTTCATGAATAATAATGATGAGCTCTGCTCTGATTGGCTGTTTCACAGAGCGGCTTATTTAGTAGCTTGCACATGGAGGAAAATATATATTTAATCATGGAGCTCCGCTATTAATATGCTGTTTATTGAAACTGCCGTTTTGCATTCACGATCATTTTACTTTCACTTTTGTGATTGCATGTGCTCTGTGTAACGTTATACTGCAGCGGCAGTACTAACTATATAAGTTTAGATGCTTGTTAGTGATGCTCAGGATCTGTAAATCATTCGCCATCATCCGCGCAGTCATCTCTCCAGCTCTCTGTTTATGTGGTAAGTGAAATCTTACGTACTGCAATGTAACAGGCTACTGCTAGCAGTAAGCTAACCATGTCACTTCATTGGCTCGCCTTATTTTATCGGATCGCCTTATTTGTTTTCCTTGCCTTTCTGAGTAAGTTACAGACACCAACCCATCCCTGCACTTAACATCTCCTGCACAACCTGGAACATAGCATTTATTCCCGTGATCTGCCATTTTTGCTATTGTCCTCGCTTTGTTTTTTCACAATAGCCTAGCTGCAGAACTTCTGATGATTGGGCTATGCAAATGTTGGGGGCGTAACTATTAATGATCGCGACTCTTACGTAATAGTCGCTGTTATGTTAGGATTAGCCTATTTTTCAGTGGTCTTTTGCAAACACCAGATTTATATAAGAAGCGGGAAACAATGGTGTTTAAAACTCACGGTATGTCATGTCCATGTACAGAACAGTTTTTATTCAACTATGCCTAGGTAAATACAGTCATGGCCAAAAGTTTTGAGAATGACACAAATATTAGTTTTCACAAAGTTTGCTGCTCAACTCCTTTTAGATCTTTGTTTCAGTTGTTTCTGTGATGTACTGAAATATAATTACAAGCACTTCATACGTTTCAAAGGCTTTTACCGACAATTACATGACATTTATGCAAAGAGTCAGTATTTGCAGTGTTGGCCCTTCTTTTTCAGGACCTCTGCAATTCGACTGGGCATGCTCTCAATCATCTTCTGGGCCAAATCCTGACTGATAGCAACCCATTCTTTCATCATCACTTCTTGGAGTTTGTCAGAATTAGTGGGTTTTTGTTTGTCCACCCGCCTCTTGAGGATTGACCACAAGTTCTTAATGGGATTAAGATCTGGGGAGTTTCCAGGCCATGGACCCAAAATTTCAACGTTTTGGTCCCCGAGCCACTTAGTTATCACTTTTGCCTTATGGCACGGTGCTCCATCGTGCTGGAAAATGCATTGTTCTTCACCAAACTGTTGTTGGATTGTTGGAAGAAGTTGCTGTTGGAGGGTGTTTTGGTACCATTCTTTATTCATGGCTGTGTTTTTGGGCAAAATTGTGAGTGAGCCCACTCCCTTGGATGAGAAGCAACCCCACACATGAATGGTCTCAGGATGCTTTACTGTTGGCATGAGACAGGACTGATGGTAGCGCTCACCTTTTCTTCTCCGGACAAGCCTTTTTCCAGATGCCCCAAACAATCGGAAAGAGGCTTCATCAGAGAATATGACTTTGCCCCAGTCCTCAGCAGTCCATTCGCCATACTTTTTGCAGAAGATCAATCTGTCCCTGATGTTTTCTTTTGGAGAGAAGTGGCTTCTTTGCTGCCCTTCTTGACACCAGGCCATCTTCCAAAAGTCTTGGCCTCACTGTGCGTCCAGATGCGCTCACACCTGCCTGCTGCCATTCCTGAGCAAGCTTTGCACTGGTGGCACTCCGATCCCGCAGCTGAATCCTCTTTAGGAGACGATCTTGGCACTTGCTGGACTTTCTTGGTAGCCCTGAAGCCTTATTAACAATGCAGTGGAAAGTTTTTTTCAGGATTAAGTTAATTTTCATGGCAAAGAAGGACTATGCAATTCATCTGATCACTCTTCATAACATTCTGGAGTATATGCAAATTGCTATTATAAAAATGTAAGCAGCAACTTTTCCAATTTCCAATATTTATGTAATTCTCAAAACTTTTGGCCACGACTTTACAGTTTTCCGTTCTATGGCACCTTTAATATTTGGTGTCATTTGAAACTATGGCAGTATTCTTTGTGAGCAATCTTGAACTCATTTTTTATATTTCTTAAAAAAAAGTAAAGGTTCTGGGTGGTGGTTTTCAGCCGTGTTATTGTTCACTATATGACTGTGATTTGAGGGATCATTCATGTCTGTAGCATAAACTTTGATGCAAAATGTAAGGCCAAGAGTAAAGGGCTTAGAAGAATGCTTGGTAAACACTGAAGATTTGTAGGAAAAAAACTAAGATAAAAGTCAGTTTTCTTAAGAAGATACTTTCATTCATGCTTTAAATTGATCAGTAAAGACATTAATAATGTTACAAAATATTTCAATTTCCAATAATTGCTGTTCTTTAGAAATTTCTGTTCATCAAAGAATCCTGAAAATAAAAAACGTATCACGATTTCTGCAAAAATATTAAGCAGCACAACTGTTTTCAGCATATATATTAAATGTAGTAAATGTCGTAGAGACTTGAAACTTGGAGGGATGGTAGTACTCAGACCTCCGACAACATGATTCATGGCTTGCCTCAATCGGCCTGACGAGGGCGCTACAGCGATCAAAAGTACAAAATTACTCATAATTCCAAACCGTCAGTCACAGGCTCAAGTGTCTTATGTCATTGGAATCCTTGGCTCATGCCGGGTGCCTCAGATTTGCCCGATTGGAACCAAACCAGTGCAGAAAGATTCTCTGGAGAGTGAATATCAATAATTATAACAAAAAGCTTAACTTTTGATTTCCTGTCGCAAAGGGGCGCCAAAACTTTCGAAAGGGGCAGGGTATAATGCCTATAACTCCTGAATGAAATGAGATATCTCCGCCAAACTCAGAACACTTATGTAAATGCTCAGTCTGAGGTCCTAGGGAAAAAAAACATTAAAATGTCTATAACTGCACGACCATTTGTCCCATCAACATGAAAATCGGTGTGTAGGGTCTTGGTCCGAAGTGTCACAAGCGTCTAAAGGGAAATTTGCGTATCTCAAAAAACATGGCTGCCATTGGCTGGTGAAGTTTGAGCATCTGTTAGACAAGGTTAACGGAAGTCGATCAGAAGGAAACTCAATGGGCCTGTTTGACTCTCGGCCTCATAGGTCTGAGAGAAATTTGAAAGAAATCGACACTGAGGGGGCGATATTGCATTTTTCAAAGGTGTTAAACAAGTATACGTTGCATAGTTTTTCGCACACACGTGATATTTGTATCCTACAATAGAACTTATCATTCCAGAGACAACTTTGCCTCTAGAGCCACTGCTGTCAACCAAATTGTTTGTTAAATGACTGAGCAGATGTAAAAAAAAAAAACTACTTTTGCGAACTAGTCCTAGGTTTTTCGCTCAATCTGGAAAACCACTGTAGTGCAATTCTGTAGATTGTCTAGGCCAATAATTATTGAAAAAATTTGAAATTTACCCTTTAAAAGCTATAACGGGGTTGTGTAGAAAAGGAGCCTGTCCAAATTTGCCCAAAAGCCTAAAGGAAAACTCAAAACATCACATAACCTGAGCATATGAGACAGATGATTCTAAACAAGCATGCAATTTTTTAGGGAGACTGGACCACAGCTGGTGCTATAACAGTCATAATCATTAAAAAAAAAACAATATTTCTATGGTAAATTACCTGGATTTAGCAAAAATGCTTTTTAAATCATTGATTTAGCTGGTTACAAGCTTGCTAAATAATGTATTTTTTCATATGAGCTTGAACCCCGGTAATTGCTGCTTGCAGCTATATTACTGATTTACATTTTACATCCTTATTTAAAAATAAGAGACATTTTTTCTAAACATTACAAAAATCTTATTGACCCCAAACTTTTAAACAGTAGCGTACACTATATTGAAATCAGTGAGTCTTTGATATGGCTGTACATAATAATAGTCCATAATTAAACAATTGTCCAGCGAGCAGTGTACTTAAGAGATTATTTGGTTTACCGTCTTTGTCATTATACCTTTAAGCCTTTCTTTTAAAGTCTGATTTAATTCAGTTTCAATGTAATGTTTTTGTATAGCACATTTTGCAGTACACACAGTTCCAAAGCAGCTTAACAGAAAATAGAAAAAATAAACGAGATAAAAGCAAGAGGAAATGACAGTATAATATCATAACTTAAACTCAGACAAAGCGTTGCACCCAAAAACTGGCTAGGTTTTAAAAGCAATCTTGCTGTGTGAAACACAAAAACACACATTATTCTATCAAGCCTTGATCCCTGTGATGCACAATACACATTTCATATGACCAGGGTGTTGCCCTCCGGTGAATGCCTAGCTCAACAATAAGCTGTTAATTTTAGTGCATTAAAGTCACTGGGAATGTGCCAAGTCATCATGTGCATTCCTGCCACCAGCTGCTTCATCAGGCCCAATGAGCTGCCAGAAAGAGAGTGTGTGTGTGTGGACAAGAAATGGGCATCAACCAGACAGATGGGCAAACAGAAGTCATATTGGTGTGGTGATGTTTGAATCCCACTGAAAGCCAATAGAAATACTGCTATTTCCATTTTTAAACAGAGGCAAGCGCTGAATAGACTGTTCTGATTTTTAATCTGGTTGGAAATCAGATCTGATGAGACGTGTGACTCACATTAAGGCTGAGAAGTACCTGTTTTTCCATCTAACAGAATTTGCATTGGACTTTCTCTAGTCTGTCACACCCATCGATTTTCACAGTAGTGGCAAAACAGCTCTAGTCCAATCGTAACAGGTTGAAGAGCTGTGAATGTAGACTTAAGTGGGTCAGAATCTCATCTACATCCCAGGCGCTGTGATTCCTGGTTAGGTATCAGGAAAACATGCCCTGCTGAATGAATTGCCACTTTACCCGTCCCTAGCGAGACTCTGAGGCCAAGTGCCTCCATTGCCTTGGAGAAGGTTTTTCCATGTATATTTGATGGGAGTGAATGTTGATGTAAATTGGCTTGTTGTTGTTTCCCTCACCCTTTTAGACCAGAGAAACCATCCTTAACCTTCTCAGACCAGCAGACCGTCTAGTCCTGAGTGTTTGTTCTCTGTGAGTTTTTAAGTTATTCGTCTCTGGCCAAAAGTCGCTACGGTGTAAATGAATATATGAGAGCAGAGGCCTCTCGCTCGCTCAGCTATGCAGCCACCTGCCCTCTTAATCATGTCTGGGCATGTTGCACGCCGACTCACTCCGAACGCTGCTGATCTTGGATCAGTTTCCCATTCTTCAGATTGTGCTGTTTATTTATACATGAGTATTTATGGAATTGGACTTGGATCGGGGCAAAAGGGCACACTTGGGAAATATATCAATAGGGCTCCTTTACAGAATAATATAACATGGCATTGCTCCCTTGTTCTCACTTAAAGGAGAACTCCGGTGTGATTTTGACCTAAAGTGTATTGAATCATGATACCGAGTGTAAACGTACCTTGCATATCTCATCTCGTCTTGTCCACTGCTGTCCGAAATCTGGGGTCAGTTATCCGATGCTCACAACAGGTTTTCAATGAGAGTCAACAGGGCATCGAAGAAGCCATGTAAATAAATCACTGTTTTACGCCATTTACGAGGCACAAAGTAGCTCCACACTTCATTGGTAGACTTCCAAGGGCCCTTTAATTAATTCCTGTGATTTCAAAGCTGAATTTTTAGCATCATTACTCCGGTCACATGATTCTTCAGAAATCTTTCTAATATTCTGATTGTTATTATTATGTTGAAAACAGCTGAGTATATATTTTTTTTTCAGGTTCCTTTGATGAATAGAAAGTTTAGAAGAACAGCATTTATCTGAAATAGGAGTCTTTTGTAACATTATAAATGTCTTAATAATCACTTTTGATTAATTTAAAATGTCCTTGCTAAATATAAGTATTAATTTCTATTTCTTTCCCAAATTTTTTTTTTACTGAAGCTTGCTTTTGAATGGTACAGTGTATAATGTTACAAAATCTTTTTATTTCAGATAAATGCTGATCTTTGGATCTTTCTATTCATCAAAAAATCCTGAAAAGCTGTACTCAACTCTTTTAAATATTGATAATAATAATAATAATAATAATAATAATAATAATAATAAAACAATGTTTCTTGAACAGCAAATCAGCATATTAGAATGATTTCTGAAGGATCGTATGACACTGAAGACTGGAGTAACAATGCTGAAAATTGAGATTTGATCACAGGAATAATTACATTTTAAAATATATTCAAATAGAAAGTAGTTATTTTAAATGGTGAAAATATTTCAAAATTGGACTGTTTTTGCTGTGCTTTGGATCAAATGAATGCATGCTAGGTGAGTAGAAGAGACCTCTTTAAAAAACTTTAAAAATCTTACTGTTCAAAAACTTTTTGACTGGTATGGCCATAGTACTTTTTGTGTGATAAATCAAGCAAGTGATTGTTTTGTTGCATCCCATATGATAAGGCAGATGATACAATTAATGATGCATTAATGAAGCAGTGTTCTCATTGAAAGGCCTCTTTTTTACATACTGTACATGCTATAGAAATGGCAGATGTGCCTGTGTATGAGAGAAAGCAAATTCTAGGTGGAGGGGGAAAAACTAATGTTTGTTCTTTGTTTCCAGTGGCACCTGCTTGCACTGCTGTGAAGTCCAACTGCAATTTTATAAAACCCAGCTGAGAGCACACAGACCAGAGAGCTAGAAACATGAGTGGGTGGACTTCACATTTTCATATTCAATGCACTCACATAATGGGAGGTCAAAGAGAGACATTAAGAGAGAGACAGAGAGGGGAAAAAGAGAACTCTGTATTCACAGGAGAAATAAACTGTACAGTCTGAAGCAGACAATTAAAAATAAATAGTTTAAAATACTACAAAAAAAAAACAGTGCAGAGCATTGTTTCCAGTTGATATATAAAAATATGAGACCTCTAATAAAAACATCTTGATGATTTTAATACAAACTAGATTATATAAAGAATGTAAATTGATTCTAAGATCTTTCAGGTCCCACAAATTTGGTGATTTTTCAGCATTTTGTGCATTTGAACCCTTTCCAACAACGACTGCGTGATTTTGAGATCCATCTTTTCACACTGAGGACAACTGAGGGACTCATATGCAACTATCATAGAAGGTTTAAATGAAGGAAGCATGATGCATTAACAGCCAGGGGATGAACATTTTTTGAATTTTAAGGTCAGGGTTAATTCAACTTTTTTTT